>NC_090239.1:24958726-25043726 GCF_024489055.1 Chanodichthys erythropterus
AAATGTACAAAAATCCAAACGTTCATTGGAGAATAAGAATTTTAAATGGGGGGATTTTTTTCTCTAATACACCAATTAATCATTCCCTTTTATTCAATACTTTTTGCAACCTCCTTTTGCCAAGATAACAGCTCTGAGTTTTCTCCTATAATGCCTGATGAGTTTGGAGAATACCTGACAAGAGATCAGAGACCATTCCTTCATACAGAATCTCTCCAGATCCTTCAAAATTCCCAGCTCCATGTTGGTACTTCTCGTCTTCAGTTCACTCCACTCATTTTCTATAGGGTTCAGGTCAGGGGACTGGGATGGCCATTGCAGAAGCTTGGTTTTGTACTCAGTGACCCATTTTTGTGTTGATTTTGATATTTGTTTTTGTATCATTGCCCTGATGGAAGATCCAACCATAGCCCATTATAAGAGTTCTAGCAGGGACAGTCAGGATTTGATTTATCTTTTGCTGTTTGATAGAATCTGAACAAGATGTCCCGGACTTCCAGCAGAAAAATAGGCCCACAGCATTAAAGATCCAGCAGCATATTTCATTGTACATATGGGGCACTTTTTATTCCTGTGTGCACCAGACCCATCTTAAAGGGGTACTTCACCCCTGGAAAGATGAATGTGTATTTAAAATTGGTCATTTATGTAGTAAAAAATGTGAAATTATTTTTGAATTTGGAGCTTTCTAGACTGAGAAAAGGCAGAAAATGTATTTTTGACTAATGTGGATGAAAGACAACAACTCCCAGAATGCACTTGTTTTGCTGCCCTTGCGAGGCCACGCCCAAACCACGCCTATCGGTTACCGGCGGCATTACCAGGAAAATTCAAACAAATAAATCATGAGTTAGTTCATACATTTACAGCGAAATGGTGCTAAATTGCTTTGTACCTGGATGTACACCCAAAACCAGGAAAGGACAAGTAAGTTTCCATCATTTTCCGATTAAGTTAAAGATTTGGAGCGATGTAAACAGTGGCTCCGGGCCATCAAACACCCGAAGTTTGGAGATGACACCGTTATAGAAAACCTAAAAAAAACGCAGAATGTGTAGTCTCCATTTCAAGCACGAGGACTACGAACCAAATATCTTTGCAATGAAGAGAACCATTCTGAAGGACACCGCAATACCATCTATATTCACTTTCCCAGAGGATGAACAGCCTGGGCATCTGGCACTAAGCGTATTCGCCTAGAGGTAAGACTCACTGATACTAGACTGATAACACAGTAGCCTATATGTAGTAAAACTGCAAACTTAGCAAAGTAACGTTAGATAGACAATTACATATAAGTTGACTGTTATCAAAGTAAAGCCACTGTTCTGTAAAACTGAGTTTATTTATCTATTTATGCTAACGTTACCACAAAAGCCTGTTGCTGTATTGGTTGAGATGACTGCAGAGACCGATAAATTTGCGAGATGAACCACTGATGTAGTGCAGACAAAACAAAGTTAATTACTGTAAGCTTAAAAATATAATTGACACCCACTTTTGATAAAATCTTTGATCTGTGTCCGTGAGTAACCTCAAATGCGCATATGTATGGGCGTGGTGAAAAAATGCGGAACTACCTGCTATTACTGGCTGTAGTTTTAAGCCTCTGGCCAAAAAAGCCTCCGATGACGCAAAAATCGTCATTTTGCGTCATCGGAGGCTTTTTTACAGAATAAAAATGCATAAATCATCTCGGGCTGATATGAAGGGGGAAAGCACGCTAATTCGAAAATACTAGTGGTATTCTACTAATACAAAGCTTAATGCTAAATCCTGAAGTAACCCTTTAAGTGTTTGCTGCTAAAAAAACTCATTTTTTGTTGTGGTTTCATCTGACCATATATAAAGGTAACACTACTGGAACTTCAAACAGAGTGGGTTTTATGGTCAGATTAAACAAAAAGAGAACTTTTATAATCATTGCCCTGATGGAAGATCCAAATAATGAGATTTCCCCCCATTTAAAATTCTTAATCTCCAATGAACGGTTGGATTTTTTTGTAAATTTTTAAAATAAAATATCAAAAGGATTAACAATGGAGATTTATTTTCACAGCCTTCTTTGGTCATATTTACAAAGGGTATGAATAATTTTGAGCACAATTGCATTTTTTTTTCCTTCTATCGTCTAAATTAATCTAATTATTGCATTATTAAATGGATTTAATAACTTGTCATGGCTGCTTTAGGTTTTTATCTGATTCTGTGAGTGAATCACTTGACCTGACAAACCAGCAGCCAATGATTATATAAAATGGCTGTATTTTAATCAAAGACATTGTCTGTAATTATGCATTCAGGCTGTGCTTCAGTATTCAAAAGAAGATTGATCAAAACAATAGCAGCTCAGATTACACACACAAACACACCGATAATAACCGGATCACAGTCACGGCGGAGACAAAGGCAGTGAGCGAACTGCACACAACGGGACACTTTTTGACACAAAAAAAATCATGAAATGTTGGAGAGCCCTCCTTTTCAATCATACGGTAGCGAGGGCAAAAATCCAATCAAGGATTGAGTGACATGTAGAGCTCAGTTGCCTCTGGTGGACTTACAGAGAGCACAAATGGAGTGAGACTGGCTATTTCTCAGCTCAAATCACTAGCTGGAGGAACCATCAGCCGACACAACAAGACCCTACTGCTCTATGAGTGTGTGTGTGTGTGTGTGTGTGTGTGTGTGTGTGTGTGTGTGTGTGTGTGTGTGTGTGTGTGTGTGTGTGTGTGTGTGTGTGTGTGTGTGTGTGTGTGTGTGTGTGTGTGTGTGTGTGCGCGTGTGTGTGCGCGTGTGTGTGTGTGCGAGCGTGTGAGTTAGAGAGAGAGAAAACAAACCTGTAGATTCTGTGATATGAGAGGAAGATGCAACCGAGCGAGAGAGAAAATAACGTTATGTGTGATGAGAGGAGGGTGAGAAGAACTGCAAAGCAAGAAATGCTATTAAATATAAAGTGCTAAAAACAGACTAATAGTTGAGCTGCTGTTTGAACAGACAAACAAAAACAAAGTGGAAGTCAGAAAATGCACCATTAAAGCAGTGGAATAATCCGAGTGAAATTGGTGCGCCAATGTTTTTGGCCTTATAAGGATTAAACATCAAGGCAGAAACAAACACAAAATGGCCAACTTGACTAGCCATGAATAAATATATAGAGTTCACAGGATGATCAAGATACAAGTTAATAAGCAATAAGCCATGCAAAGCTTGCGTTACCATGGTAAAAGAGTGTCGTTAAGCACAGCGTGAATTCTGAGACACTTTTAAAATTGTGGCAACTGCAATATAATGAAATAGAACAATGTTCAATAAATACTTACATTTATTAAGAATAATTATAATATCACATTTAACAAATTATCCTATCATTTAAGATCACATGACCCTGCACATCTTTACAATTCATTTTGAAATTTGATGTAATTTAGGTTATTTGATATTTATTTATTTGAAATATTCCTAATTTACATATTTTCATTGGTTTTTTTTTTGCTTTGTTTTTTACCAAATTCCACAAAAACACAAATTAAAATGATTGATTAAATAGAAAGTTCATTAATTATGGATTTTAATTAAATTTAAAAAAAAAAAAAAGAATAAATAAATAAACAAACAAAAACTTTAGAGAGGACATTTTGATATTTTAGGTAATTTATTTGAGATGATGCCCAACAGGAAATATTCCTTCTTTTTTACCAAATGAAAAACAAATACAAATTAATTTAATAATAATAAAAAAGATTTACATATTTTAATTAAACTTAAATAAATAAATAAATAATTTATATTTCAATATTCATTTAAATTATGCATTAATTCAATTTAAATAAATGAATAAATAATTTCCCAATGAAACACAATATAAATGCATTTATATTGAAATGCATCAGCGCCATCAAACTTGAAAACGTACAATATGCTCTTGTGCAGTTAATAAACAGACTCAGACAGTGCCTCAACAATCCCTATCAGCGCAGTGAATACAGTCAGAGGTGCGGTTGAGATTGTGTGTTACAGTGTAGAAACTATTATCATGCTTCTCCAGTCTGAAGTGCCAGTCTCATGAACCGCAAGTCACTTGGGCAATATTTCAAAGCTGTTGACACTCTGCGGCAAAAACGAGAGAGACATTCACAACACGCGAGCCGGGAGCCCAGAGAAAGAGAGGGTGAGTGAGATGAGGAAGAGCTGGAGGGAGCAATGAATACCAAGTGAGCGTTATGTGACTGCAACATGCAATCTTACAGACCACCTGGCTCGAGGCAGCACCAGAAGGCTTAACACTTATAATATAAAAGTCACATTCAGGCAAATTGAATGTTTCATCAAATAGCAGACACATGCTTGCAATTTTAAATATAGAGCTACATACTCTATGTGTTGAAATTGAAAAAAATACTACCATTGTGCCCTGTTCACAAAACTAATCAGAGCATAGAAGCAACTGCAGTTCTATTGCATAAAAAAGACACCTGTTTGAGCACATCCCTGTTTAAGGTGTGAGTTTATATAAATTATATTTTTAGGTGTATGTAACTTGAGTACTAGGGCTAGGTGATGTAGCCAATAAATATATCTAGATATCTGTTTATATTAGTATATTAGATAAGAGTGAGTCATTAGTCAACAACTAATTTAACAGATTTGTTAAAAAAATTAAAAAAATAAAGCAATTGCCTTTATGAGTATAAGTCACTGAGGCAGTCACTGAATCATTCACTCAATCGATCTGTTCAAAAACAGTGATTAATTCTGGAAATTCATTAATTCTTAGTAAGTCATTGAATCATTCATTCAACATATTCGCTCAAAGCACTGATTCATTCTGGATCAAATCAACTAATTGGCTTTTGTGATTCAATCATTAACTTGATCGATTCGTTCAAAAACTGATTAAATCTGGAAAGAACAAATGACTGTCTTTATGAGTGAGTCACTGAATCATTCATCCAACATATTTGTTCAAAGCACTGATTCAATCAGGAACAATAACACCGATTCATTCTGGAAAGAACTAAATTACTGTTTTATTAGTAAGTCATTGAATCATTCATTCAACATATTCGCTCAAAGAACTGATTCATTCTGGATCAAATCAACTAATTGGCTTTTGTGATTCAATCATTAACATGATCGATTCGTTCAAAAACATTGATTCAATCTGGAAAGAACAAATGACTGTCTTTATGAGAGTGTTACTGAATCACTCATTCAACATATTCGTTCAAAGCACTGATTCATTCAGGAACAAATCAAGCGATTGCCTTTATGAGTCAATAATTAACTTGTTTGATTTGTTCAAAAACACTGCTTCATTCTGTAAAGAACTAAATGACTATCAGTCACTGAATGACTCATTCAACAGATTTATATAAAACGCTGATTCATTCAGGAACAAATCAAGCAATTGCCTTTATGAGTCAATCATTAAATAATTAACTTGATCGATTCAGTCAAAAACACTGATTCATTCTGGAAAGAACTAAATGACTGTCTTTATGAGAGTGTTACTGAATCACTCATTCAACATATTCGTTCAAAGCACTGATTCATTCAGGAACAAATCAAGCAATTGCCTTTATGAGTCAATCATTAAATAATTAACTTGATCGATTCAGTCAAAAACACTGATTCATTCTGGAAAGAACTAAATGACTGTCTTTATGAGTGCGTCATTGACTCATTCATTCAACATATTCATTCAAAACACTGATTCATTCAGGAACAAATTAAGCAATTGGCATTTATGAGTCAATCATTAAATCGTTAACTTGATTGATTTGTTCAAACACTGACTTATTCTGGAAAGAACTAAATGACTGTCTTTATTAGTAAGTCATTGAATCATTCATTCAACATATTCGCTCAAAGCACTGATTCATTCTGGATCAATCAACTAATCGGCTTTTGTGATTCAATCATTAAATCATTAACTTGATTGATTCATTTAAAAACACTGATTCAATCTGGAAAGAACAAATGGCTGTCTTTATGAGTGTGTCACTGAATCAGTCATTCAACATATTTGTTCAAAGCACTGATTCATTCAGGAATAACAACACTGATTAATTCTGGAAAGAGCTAAATGACTGTCTTTATGAATGAGTCACTGAATCATTTATTCAATATTTGTTCAAAGCACTGATTCATTCAGGAACAATAACACTGATTCATTCTGGAAAGAACTAAATGTCTTTGGAAGTAAGTCATTGAATTATTCATTCAACATATTCGTTCAAAGCACTGATTCATTCAGGAACAAGTCAAGCGATTGGCATTTATGAGTCAATCATTAAATCGTTAATTTGATTTGTTCAAACACTGACTTATTCTGGAAAGAACTAAATGACTGTCTTTATTAGTAAGTCATTGAATCATTCATTCAACATATTCACTCAAAGCACTGATTCATTCTGGATCAAATCAACTAATTGGCTTTTGTGATTCAATCATTAAATCATTAACTTGATCGATTCGTTCAAAAACACTGATTCAATCTGGAAAGAACTAAATGACTATCAGTCACTGAATGACTCATTCAACAGATTTATTTAAAATGCTGATTCATTCAGGAACAAATCAAGCAACTGCCTATATGAGTCAATCATTAAATAATTAACTTGACTGATTCATTCAAAAACACTGATTCATTCTGGAAAGAACTAAATGACTGTCTTTGTGAGTGCGTCATTGACTCATTCATTCAACATATTAATTCAAAACACTGATTCATTCAGGAACAAATCAAGCGATTGGCATTTATGAGTCAATCATTAAATCGTTAACTTGATTGATTTGTTCAAAAAGCCTGATTGATTCTGGAAAGAAATAAATGACTGTCTTTATGAGTGAGTGAGTCACTGAATGACTCATTCAACAGATTTGTTCAAAGCACTGATTCATTCAGGAACAAATCAAGTGATTGTTTTCATGAGTCAAGTACAGAATCATTCACTTGATCGATTTGTTCAACAACACAATTATTCTGGAAAGAACTAAATGACTGTGTCAACTGCTAATTCAAAACACTGAATCAAGAAGAAAATGTCACTACTGTGTGTGTCGCTCAGAACGTCTTTTAGTTCTTAACTATTTTAACTATTGTATCTAAAATGCTGTTTTTAACAGTTATATACAGCAATATTGTTAAATCATTTCAACCAAACTGCAGCCAAGTGCATGTTTAAAATAATAGAGGCATGTTTTCCAATGTGTTTTTCAATGCACTTTGACTTTGAGCCCTCCATATTTTCTAATGAAATTTAAGGTACTACTCTTACACTCTTTAATGGGAGTCGCAAGACAAGGATCATGAAACTATCTAATGTCAGTATTTAGGAAACTTAGGAAATCTCCAAACAAGTTAAAAGAATCACAATATTACCAACAACTCATGTGATCACTTATCTGTGCATGCAAATCACCTTCACCCTCTCAAATCCTTAATTTATGTATCTCCTGATTATCAATATCTCTTGGTGGATTAAAAATGTTGGCCTGATGTACACAAGCACCCTCTTTTGCATGACCTACATGCCACAACAATGTTAATTTTCTCACCAAACAATTGTGTGTAAATTAGTTAAAGTGGGTAAAAAAAAAACTTTAATGAGACTCCAATGAGCCACAAGAGGAGATTTAGCCAGCGCTTATTATTGACCATGTGGTTGATTCATTAAAGTCCTACTTAAGATGCTGATGCAACCATGTGAAATTCATTTCTCCTCCCTTAATCCAATGTAATCCTATTTAGCACTGAATGTGTCAATTATCCGAGAGTAATGAAAAAGGTGCTGCCAGCAATAGCGCAGCACTTCAACTCTGCATTACAGACAGCTGATGTTTATTCAGTGAGCCACAGACCTTCACAATAAAGAGAAACCTTAATGCCATGGAGCGCGCGGCTTGAAACATGGCTGTTTGATGGTAAATGCACCAGTGAAATTACAAAGGTTATTCCATTACTGTTCAAAAGTTTGGGTCAGTAAGACTTTAAGAACTTTCTACTCATCAAAGAATCCACAAAAATATGCAGCAGCACAACTGTTTTCAACTTTGATATTAATCAGAAATGTTTCCTGAGCATCAAATCAGCATGACTGAATGATTTCTGAAGGATCGTGTAACACTTGAAGACTGGAGAAATGATGCTGATAATGCAGCTTTGATCACATAAATAAATTACATTTGAACATATATTCACATAGGAACTAGATATTTTAAATAGTAATAATTTTGCTTTTTTTTTTTTTTTTAAAGGTGCCCAAGAATGCTTTTTCACAAGATGTAATATAAGTGTAAGGTGTCTCCTGAATGTGTCTGCAAAGTTTCAGCTCAAAATACCCCATAGATTTTTTTTAATTAATTTTTTTAACTGCCTATTTTGGGGCATCATTAACTATACACTGATTTTGTCAGCGCCGCCTCTTTAATTCGCCTGCTCCCTGCCACACGAGCTCTCGACTATAATACAGTGTATTTACAAAGTTCACACAGCTAATATAACCCTCAAATGGATCTTTACAAGATGTTCGTCATGCATGCATCGGATCATTTCAGTAAAGTCTTTATTTTGATGTTTACATTTGATTTTGTATGAGTTTGAGGCTGTGCTCTGTGGCTAACGGCTAATGCTACACTGTCAGAGAAGTTTCTAATGAATGAAGTTGTGTTTATAAATTATACTGACTGCACATTTAGAAATGAAAATAGCGACGGCTCATGTCTCCGTGAATACAGTAAGAAACGATGGTAACTTTAACCACATTTAACAGTACATTAGCAACATGATAATGAAACATTTAGAAAGACAATTTACAAATATCACTAAAAATATCATGATATCATGGATCATGTCAGTTCCCTTTCGATACTCTCACTCATACTGCGTATGGGGAAAAGCTCCTTTTTCCTCCTTGCTGAAGCCTTTTTCAATAGCGCAGTGTAACTGCACATCTATTGGCTCAAATGAATGAAACTATCGGCGTAGTCGCGCGAGCCTATAGCGAAACAGCGCGCCAACAAGCCCGCCAAAACGGGCGTGGCTTATAGCTATATAAGCCGGCGTTTCGCCATGGGATTCAGTTCTCTCTCCTTCAGCGACAACTACGCCTCGCTCGATCCTTGCTGATTGCCTTCGCAGCTGGAACGAGCTGTCCGCCGTAGAAGAGGCTTCGCAGAGGACAGCTGAAGACCACCACAGACTACTGCTCAGAGCATCGCTCTCGACCGCCCGCCGCGAGCTTCCGGTTTCGCTCTCAGCGAATCTCCTGCTGCCATCCGGCGAGTTTTGAAAGCGCCTTCAAGCGGATTCTTCCGCCGCTGCTTAAGAGCTTCTTCCGCGGTCTTTACCGCTCTAAAAGAGCCCACCCAAGCGGCGTTTTTACGGCGGCGGCATTGTTTTAAATGCCGTGCCATGCTTGTGGCACCTGCAGAGCCCCTCTGCAGGACGATGACGGCCATGGTGAGTGCGTCGGATGTCTGGGCAAGTCCCACGCGGAAGCCGCGCTCACCGAGACTTCATGCCCACACTGCGAGTGCATGAATCTCTCTTCTCTCCGCGCTAAGATCGCTTTTCCTCACTGAAAGCGGCTCCGCCTCCTGCGCCTTCCCGTCTTCTTCCTCCCAGCTGGCCAGGAAGAGACAGTGAGGCAGAGGAGCTCAGCGCCCGGAGTTGGGGGAGCTTACGCTAGCCCAGCGCCCGCCTACCTCTCCCTCTCCCGCGAGAGAGCCGTCCCCTGTCCTCTTCACACGACCGGAGCAGCATCCCTCAGCAGAAGCGAGTGACCTCGTCTCTTTTGGCGGCTCGGAGGATGAGCAGCTCGACGACTCCATGTCGCTCGCAGCGTCTGAACCGGAGGAGTGGGCCGGCGAGAAGGAGCCCGCCCCCCTGCCGTCACTAGAGCCCATTGACTCCAGGCCAGGAACGGACGCCGAATTACTCAGCAGTGTCCTCTCCAAGGCTGTCAAGGAGCTCGACCTGGAATGGGCTACACCTGAAGAGCCAACGCGCAGTAGACTAGATGAGTGAGGGAGGTCCATGGCCAATTTGGTTGTTTTGGAGCTTAAGGTTTGGAGCCACGCCCCTATCGCTGGCCAGACGGTGGGAAGAAATGGCCTCATTGTCCGTTTCTTAAGAGGTGCTAGGCGTCTTAACCCTCCTAGACCACTTACCGTTCCCTCTTGGGACCTCTCCACTGTCCTCGCAGCCCTCAAGGGCCCGCCCTTTGAGCCGCTACAGTCAGCTGATGTCCGGCCCTTGACGCTAAAAATCGCTTTGCTACTCGCACTGGCATCGGTTAAGCGCGTCAGTGACCTGCAGGCCCTCTCTGTGAGCCCTGCATGCCTTGAATTCGGGCCCAACGACTCTAAGGTCGTTCTGAAACATGGACATGGCTATGTCCCCAAGGTGCTCTCGACCCCGTTCAGAACACAGGTCATTTCCCTCTCGTCGCTACCTCCTTCTTTGGATGAGCAAGAGGTGCATTTGCTCTGCCCTATTAGGGCATTGAGAGTCTATATTGAACCGTTCCGAACCGTTCAGGCAGTCGGACCAGCTCTTTGTCTGCTTTGGAGGCCGCACCAAGGGGTCTCCGGTCTCAAAGCAACGCGATTGCTCTATGCTACTCCTCTATGGGCCTGGACTGCCCCATAAGAGTAAGAGCCCACTCCACTAGAGGCATGGCCTCATCCTGGGCGTGGTCTATTGGTATTTCTCTCAAAGACATCTGTGACGCAGCCGGCTGGTCCTCGCCGACCACTTTTGTCAGATTTTACAACTTAGACATCCCGACCTTACATGCTCGGATCCTCTCGGTGTGATACGACGGCCTCTTCGAGCCCCGTCGCCACGCCTCCTCAGGGGTTTTTACTGCTCCTGTACCTAGGGTTCGACGGCCTTGGCCCCTCACATACCCTCTGGGCCCCCTCGCGCCCATGATATGTTTTGTCGTTCCCTGTCGTGGCACGGTGTGATTGTATTAATTCCCCATACGCAGTATGAGTGAGAGTATCGAAAGGGAACGTACTCTGTTACGTACGTAACCTTGGTTCCCTGAGATACGGGAACGAGTACTACGTTTTATGCCATGCCTCGACACTGCAGCTCAGTGTCGTCGCTTCAGTCAAGTTTTAACTGAATCCCATGGCGAAACGCTGGCTTATATAGCCATAAGCCATGCCCTTGTTGGCGCGCTGTTTCGCCATAGGCTCGAGCGACTACGCCGCACCGTCATTGGTTCAAAGAGTTTCATTCCTTTGAGCCAATAGACGAGCAGTTACACTGTGCTATTGAAAAAGGCTTCAGCAAGGAGGAAAAAGGAGCTTTTCCCCATACGCAGTACTCGTTCCCGTATCTCAGGGAACCGAGGTTACGTACGTAACCGAGTACGTTATTATTGCTCCATCTGCCATTTTTCGCTGTTGTTCTTGCTTGCTTGCCTTGAACATGGGCTGGCATATGCAAATATTGGGGTCATACATATTAATGATACTGACTGTTACGTAACAGTCGGTGTTATGTTGAGATTTTCCGGAAGTCTTTTAAACAAATGAGATTTACATAAGAAGGAGGAAGCAATGGAGTTTGAAACTCAATGTATGTCTTTTCCATGTACTGAACTCTTGTTATTTAAAGGTGCCCTAGATTCAAAAATGTTATTTACCTCAGCATGGTTAAATAACAAGAGTTCAGTACATGGAAAACACATACAGTGAGTCTCAAACTCCATTGTTTCCTCCTTCTTATATAAATCTCATTTGTTTAAAAGACCTCCGAAGAACAGGCGAATCTCAACATAACACCGACTGTTACGTAACAGTCGGGATCATTAATATGTACGACCCCAATATTTGCATATGCAAGGCCATGTTCCCAACATTATGAAAGGCATTAGACAACAGCAGAACGTCTGGATCTGTGCACAGCTGAATCAATAGACTAGGTAAGCAAGCAAGAACAGCAGCAAAAAATGGCAGATGGAGCAATAAAAACTGACATGATTCATGATAACATGATATTTTTAGTGATATTTGTAAATTGTCTTTCTAAATGTTTTGTTAGCATGTTGCTAATGTTCTGTTAAATGTGGTTAAAGTTTCTTACTGTATTCACGGAGACAAGAGCCGTTGCTATTTTCATTTTTAAACACTTGCAGTCTGTATAATTCATTAACACAACTTCATGCTGCATGACGAACACTTTGTAAAGATCCATTTTGAGGGTTATATTAGCTGTTTGAACTTTTTTTTATGTTGTTTAAGGCAAGCGTGAGCTCTTGCGGCGTGGAGCACCAGATTTAAAGGGCCACACACCCTGAATCGTCTAATTTCTAATTATGCCCCAAAATAGGCAGTAAAAAAAAAAAATTAATAAATGGGGTATTTTGAGCTAAAACTTCACAGACACATTCAGGGGACACCTTAGACTTATATTACATATTTTAAAAAAAGTTCTAGGGCACCTTTAACTATGCAGAGGTAAATTTAAATTTTGATTCTAGGGCACCTTTAAATTAATATTGAATAGTAGTGTACAAGTGTGTTTAGTCAGGTTTATGCTTATAACTCTTTTCCTGCCAGCATTTTTTTTTTTTTTTTTTTTTTTTTTCAGCATTTCAGCCACCGGCAGCATTTTTTATCATTTTCACACACACACAAAAAAAAAAAAACATGGCTCCCAGAATATATTGTTGTATGAATATCTGAACGTGCAGTACATCAAAAGATAGAACAGAAACTCTGCTTTAAAACAATCAAACAATCAAAAAACAACAAAAAATATGATTCTTGCTTCATGCTTTTTCAACAACACTTGAATGTGGGTAAGTTTAATTAAAAAAGCAACATTTTGAAAAAAAAGCAGAAAAAAAAACCTTTTTTGTCAAAGACTTCATCCAGGTGGGATTCAAAATGATGATCAAAACACAGGTGGAGTAGATCGAGTTCATCAACACCCCCAAAGCTTCACAGGTTCAATTCTTCGACATTTCATTCAGTATCATTAAGCAGTTTTCATTTATATGCTGTTGAATGTTTAATAATCACACTATTTGTGCATGAGCAATGCCAGACAGACCCTTCTCGAAATTCCTGTATTATAATAATAATTAAAAAAAAAATAATTATTATTATAATTATTATTATTAAATACACATCTCAGGAGGATAAGAAAATACACAATTTAAAACTTTTCTTTTTAATTGTATTTTTTTACAGGAAAACATGACAAAAATACTGAAGAAGAAAATTATTTTTTGCAGTGTGACATGAAGGCTTTGGCTTTCCGAATCTCAGGCTTTTGTTCCTGGTTCGTCATGGTGATTAGCATGAATTTACACTAATTAACCCGAACAGGAGAGTTGAGGCTTGAGTGCTTCTGTGCAAATGAACAAGTGCTGTGTTAGTGCACACACACACCCTCATAAAGTCCCTTATGATTAAGAGTCCGATAGCAGACAAAAGCTTCTTGAGATGCAAATGGGCGTGAGCCGCAACCTTTGGTCTGAGAAACTGCACATGTGAACATGTGATTGAAGTTGAGGTTGTTTGTGCACGTTTTTGGTGTCTGTGTGCATGTACAGTAAAAGAGACAGAGAGAGAGAAATGTGTGTGGGAGAGTGAGGGGGTTGTGTGTTTACATGTTCACATATTAATAAAGATCTTTAAAAGCCTGGGGTGATATCTGTCCCCCTGCGCCTCAACTAATGGTTATAAATGGTGCAGTACTTCATCATGTATTAATAACTGGGCCTGCAGCTGTAAACCTGCAGGACAGATGGCCTCAATAACTCAACATCTTTGATGCTCAAGTCATTCTCACAAACACAAAATCATTAGCTCAAAACTTTTTGTCCCCCTTTCTTAAAAGTCCATGTAGATCGACGTGTATGAAACCCACGTACATTAAACACACAGACCAGAGCACAACACAAAGTGAGGTCAAAGTCAGATGCTTTCTTCTGTATAAGTGGGTTATTCCAGATATGCATGGATGAATCATTTGCAATAATATCAATAACATGCATTATTGAACAATTAGCAAATAGATAAAGAAAATATATTTTCATAAAGATGCATAAGTAAAAGTGCGGGAAAAAAAAGTGTGCATGAAAAGTGGCATGGACCCTGGAGACTTTTACACATTTATTATTAATACGAAACTGTTAAATTACAATGTCAAATTTGAGTCTTACCTGTATGCTGTCAAAAGAGGCTTTATTCGTCACATCGTAGAGAAGCAAAAGAGCTGAAAAGACACACAACAGTCACATGAAGTCTGAAAAACAACATCAACTCAGACACTTGGTGTCTCTAAAGTCCGTTTGCACTCTTCAAAATCTTTATTTACTAGAAGACAAAGGAGTTTGAAAGTTTCTAACAGAGGTGCATGTCATTTTAAGCTGAATGGTGCTTTCAGTCTGTGTGTTGGTTTATGGATTCAGTCCTTTATTTGGGGTTTGAAGGAGACGGGTCTGTGAAGGGCAAACATTAAAGGCTAATTACTATCTCTGGTTCGAGGGAAGCAGCACAGACGGAGGAACAAACAGTGTCTGGCTGTGCAGTCTGTTACACACACACACAGTAGCACGCCGTTATCCAGAATGGAGAAGGTCTGAATGTAAATTTATCAGCTCGTAACAGTGACAGTTTGCCTGCAAGGCGCTTTTAATTCTTCATTTTATTTGCAAGAAAATGGGTTGAAGTCTTTCAAACAGAATGCTTCATGCAGCGTTTGCTGAAGTCCATCCGAGGCCCGTGTTGAGTGACAGGAGCCGAGCCGCGGGAAGAATGATAGGAAATGACAGCAGCGCGTCGGGGTCCAGTACAATCACTACAGCGCGCCTGTGCGTCTGAACCCAACGAGACAGCGATTCAGCTGTGCAGACGGAAATAATTGACAGGTTGTTCGTGAGCATCTCAAAAGCCAGGTGTTCTACATTTACAATGTCTGAACAAATATATGTAGGGGGAATTTCAACAGAGCAGAAGCACAAACCACTGTAACCTTGAAACAATTTACTGCTGACTGTAGAAGCTGACAGGTTACATATACTCTAAAAAGATTTTCAGGGCACCTATTATCACAACTTAGGTTAAGCATGCAAATTTATTGATTTAATTAAACCTGTTGAATGTCACTACTGTCTTTTTAAAGATGACACAGATTATTATGGAAGCTTGTTTCTGCCACTGAAAAAAAATAAAAAGGTAATTGTGACTTTTTATCTCACAATTCTGACTTTTTTTCTCAGCACTGTGATATAAACTTATATAGTCAGATATAAAGTCAGATTTGTTTGATAAACTCGCAATTGCGAGAAATAAAGTTAGAATTGTGAGATATAATCGCAATTGCAAGTTATAAAGTCAGAACTGCGAGATATAAACTCACAATTCTAAATTTTTTAATACAATTGCGAGTTATAAAGTCAGAACTGCAAGATATAAAGACAGAATTGTGAGTTATACAGTAAGAATTGCGTGATATAAAGTCGCAATTCAAACTTTTTTCTCAGAATTGCGAGTTTATGTTGCAATTCTGACTTTTTTCTTAGAATTGCAAGATATAAACTCACAATTCAAATTTTTTTAACAATTGCGAGTTATAAAGTCAGAAGTGCAAGATATAAAGACAGAATTTTGAGTTATACAGTCAGAATTACGTGATATAAAGTCGCAATTCAGACTTTTTTCTCAGAATTGTTTATATCTTGCAAATCTGACTTTATAACATGCAATTTCGAGTTCTTAAGTTAGAATTGTGAGTTATGAAGTCAGAATTGTGATATAAACTCACAATTCTGAGAAAAAATTCAGTCTTTTTTCCTCAAATTGGACTTTATAAACTTGCAATTGCGAGTTTATATCTCGCAATTCTGAGAAAAGTCAGAATATAAACTTGCAGTTACAAAATATAATGTTAGAACTGCGAGATGTAAACTCGCAATTGTTAGAAAAAAAGTCAGAAATGTGAGACAAAAAGGTCACAATCATCTTCTTTTTTATTACTATTATTCAGTGGCGGAAACAAGCTTCCTAAATCAGCTTCAAAAATTAAATGTTATAGAAGTTTAAGTTTACTGTAAAGCAAATGTACACATTTTTTAGATTTTACAACATAATTTGAACACTAAAATACTATAAAATTAAAGCTATATGTGCAGGTTCACAAAAAGAAATTCCACAGATTCCATGGTAACAATGTTCAAAACTGTTTTCACAGGATGGATTTGGAGTGTTTAACTTTTGATGTATAATTGTAAATCTTGACATAAAAATGTTGATCAGTACAACCACTTCATATTGTATATAAATTAAATTTGAACTGAAACTGACAAATTTGACTTTTTTTTTTATTCATTAAGTTGTATTAACTCAATGAAATTTTCTTGATAACTGAAAAGCATGTTTCGCCTAAAGAGAACAAATGTTGAAAATAAGAGTTATTTTATTTTTATTTTATTTTGTTTGTTTGTTAATAAAGGTAAAGAGGTTTTTGTGGTTACCATCATGCTGAAGAGTACAGCTCGTGGTTAAGGTTGTGGGTGGCTAAATAAAGATATATACACTAAGTAGTATCTTATTTGTTCATTAAATTTGCATGCTAAACATTTTACATGTTAGCTTTTAATTTGAACTGATGTAGCTTAATTGGTTCCAGCGTCACCACACAATTATGTTGCTTTTTTAAAATCAACTTTAAAATGTGTGGTTATGCTACAAATTATTAAGTTCCAACGCAATGTTTGTTGGGTAACACTTATTTCGACAGTCAAAACATTTGTTTCAGCCATATGAACTCCAGAAACTTCCTTCACTCGTCTCACATGTCAGTCCAGGAAACAGCACTTCCCAGAGAGATATTGACCCCTGCAGATTCAGACAACCTTCGAGTTTTAATTCTGCAGTGTTGATTATTCATGCCATTCATTTGTGAATGTAGAGAAGTTTGGAACATTTTACATAAACCCGTGAAGCAAACGGATTCACTGCATGAATTGCATTTTTTTAAAGCAAGTAAACTAGGTCAGAAAAAGAATATCTGTAAAGCTAACCATTTAGCGTTACACACACCACATGTGTAATGCATATTGCACATTTTATTATATTGTATTGCCTGTGTTTTAAAGGCAGTTTTGGTCCTGTGGACTTTTTTACTTAGAAAATAAATTCTCTTAAAACACTTTGCACACTCTCACTAACTGATTAGTTTGTATTCATTTAATTAGCCTACTAAGAGTGTACATACATACATACATACTGTACATCACAGGAGTATTCGGTCATTTGACATTTTCTTGACATGAACATATTGTGTTATTTCCAAGACATCTCATGTCTACTACAGTTCAAAAGTTTGGGGTTGATAAGATTTCTTAATGTTTTTGAAGAAGTCTCATACTTTTTATCAAATAAATGCAGCCTTGTGAGTTTAATAAAAACAGTAATATTGTGAAATATTATTTCAATTTAAAAGAACTGTTTTTATGTGAATATATTGTAAACTGTAATTTATTCCTGTGATCAAAGCTGAATTTTCAGCATCATTACTCCAGTCTTCAGTGTCACATGATCCTTCAGAAATCATTCTAATATGATGATTTGCTGCTCAAGAAACATTTATGATTATTAATGTTGAAAACAGTTGTGCTGCTTCATATTTTTGTGGAAACTGTCATACATTTTATTTTTCAGGATTCTTTGATGAATAGAAATTTCAAAAGAACAGCATTTGAAATGGAATATTTTGTAACATTATAAATGTCACTTTTCAATTTATTTTAAAGCCATTTTGCATAATTTGTTACATTGACAGCTTTAATGGAAATTACATGGCATCAAAGGAATAACAGATTTTTCTGTTTTCTTCACGCATCACACGTCTCTCAGTATTTAACCTCACACTCTTCACTGATATAAATGACATACATGAAATAAATATAATACCATATAAATCGTTTTCAGTAGCAATTTAATGAAAATCCTCATAGGTTTTGAAACAGCCATAGCTTGAATATTTTGTCACCCACTGCGTCATTAATTAAGACGGAAATATCAAGCCCTTCATGTCTCCATGTAAGACGTCATATGTCTGTTCTTCTCCTATATGTATATGCAAAAGCTGGAACAAAAGATGCTTCAAATGCATATTGGCCTGAATAAACAACAAAACTGGAGCAGGGGAACAAAGACTCCTCACAAAGTGCCTTTTCAGAGCCGAGTTAGACTGACAGTGAGTGGCACTACAATAATGACTGCAATTAACAATCATTATGTCAAAACCATTTCTGAAGCCCATTATTATCTCGCTCTCAAAACCCTGCCCAAAAATACTATCATTTATTACTGACCCAGAAAGGTGGGAGAGAAGAAAGCGGAAGAGGATTGAGCCGTAACAAACTGTTACGGCCAAAAACCACAGCACCTTCAGCTCGGAAAGCCAATTAATCTTTAATATCACCTTTGCAGTTGGTTATAAGGTGGCTGAAAATCAAATTAGGTAAATAAGACTGAGCGTTCAGCTAATATAAACAGCTCACTTATTCTAACGAATGAATCTCATGCATCATTGAATTCATCTGAATGGGTTTCAAAGCTCCTCTCAAGAGCACGTGTGTCCTTTTCCCTTCACATTGTGTTTGTTTTATCTGATGAATAGCAGATAATATATATACTTTAGATCTGGTTATAGTGCAGGTAAACAGAGCTGGGATCATCATTTCTCATTCGCACTGTATGTTTCAGGTTTCAAACTGTTCACATTCCCTCTGAGGTCTAGGTCACATTTAACCCTATACAGTCTAAAGAAATTATAATTTCTTAGTCCTATTTTGTCTTGTTTTGGGGGTGAAATTTGACACATGAGATACAATCTTTAACAACAATAAGAACAAATAATGGAAAATTGTTGTATTAAACTGTCATACCATGGTTAGAAACTAATGGGGCTTAATGCAATATTGGCACTAAAGTGATTAAAAAAATGCCATCAAAATTCAAGATAGGAGTTCCTGCTTTATTACACAAGCATGTCAGCACGATTGTAACTGTGATATTGATTTTATGCAACAGTTCCATAAACGAATGTGACTTACATCTTATACACAATATTAATCAATATTGTCTGTTTTTGTTCTATTTCACCAAGAAAATAGTTTCGAAAAAAGTGGATCTGTTGCAGTGTTTTGTTACTAAAAGGAATTGTTCTCGTCAACGATTCAATGATCAGTTCAATCACTTGCTTTGTTTCTGAATGAATCTGTCCTCTAAAAATGATTTAAACTATTCAATTGCTCGCTCATTAAGACAGTGTAATCAGCACTCAAATAATAAAAAAAACAAACAAACATGTAAATTGCACATAACGCAGGTTATGGAAGCTTGCTTCTGCCATCGTTTCTGACTTTGGATCTCACAATTCTGACTTTTTTTTAAATCGCAATTGCATGTTTATATCTCAGAATTGTGAGACATAAACCCACAATTGCATGTTATAAAGTCAGAATTCTGTGTTATAAAGTTAAAATTGCGAGATATAAAGTCAGAATTGTGTGATATAAACTAGCAATTGCGTGATATAACTGCCAATTGTGAGGGAAAAACATTTTTTCTCAGAATTTGCGAATTTATATCTCACAATTCTGACTTTATAACTCGCAATCGCATGTTATAAAGTCCGACTTGTGAGATACAATGTCACAATTCAGACTTTATAAGATGCAATTGAGAGTTTATATCATGCAATTCTGACTTTATAACTCTCAATTGTGAGATATAAATTCACAAATTCACAAGAAAAAATGTTTATCCCTCACAATTGGACATTATAACACGCAATTGTGAGTTTATATCTCGCAATTCTGAGAAAAAAAAAGAAAAAGTGAGATAATGTGAGATATAAAGTCACAATTACCTTTTTTATTTAATTTATTTATTTAATTTATTTATTTATTTATTTATTTATTTTATTTAGTGCGGAAACAAGCTTCCTAGGTTTTGCATTAATTCCTTAATCTAATTATAAAATTATTTTTTGCAATTATTTTTCTACTCTAAATTTAAACATATATTAAATAATTAAGACATTACTAAAGTAAACATATTGAATATATAAGCTATAGAGTGCATATATTTAGTGAAATGTCCCCCTCTAGAGTTTTTCATTTCTCTATTGAAATAACATGCTGTGGACACTAAATGACTTCCCTGAAGTAAATGTAATGCTGCGTGAAATATTATCATCAAGCTGTTTTATTGATGTCTTTCTGCAGTTGAAACACTGGTTGAGAGATTACATGTGAACATCGCTATGCATAGATCATCTGTCGTCTTCTGCAATTTTTCCTGTTGTGGCTTTTAGCAAACAGCTTTGCATTACTGCACACGCCCCCTTCTGGATTGGAGTGTAGATCGCTTGTGACCGAATGTATTCGTCATTTGACTGTATGTACAGTGACGTTCAGGTTGAATACATGCACTGTTTCACCACTAGTGTAAATGCATTCATGCCACCTCTGATCTGCATTAAATAGTCTGTGTAAATAAATCTAAAAAAAAACTTTGCCCTTTCCCTAGAAATTAATTTAAGGGGACAAATAGCATCCCTTAAATTGAAGAGTCAATAAATATTGCTATATATCACAGTACTTAATGATTATGTCATGGTATTACTTCAAAGAATAGCATGCTCGACCATTATAATAAAAAGGCTGCATTTCAGAAGATAATACTTTAAATGCATTCATCTCCAAGATCTCATATGAAGGTGTAGTTTCATCTGATCTATAGCAGGCGCTACAGTATGTTGTGGTGCAGTGCCATGTCTCTCCGTGAGCTAGATGGCACACAGGCACGGCACAGATGGGAGAGGCAGTCTGTGGGCGTCAGGAGTACAGTAGAGTGCCTCTTCTCACATTGATTCACTCAGCCTCACATGCACCCTAATAAAGCACCATACATGCAGGACAATATGAGTGCCACCATGCTTAATGTCTAAGGTGACTTCTCTGGGATGTAATTACTCTGGATCTGTATGCACACGTTTGCATGTGATATGTGACAAGCTCTAGAAGGAAAAATGTTGGCCGCAAAAAAAGTGTGCATTATTGCATCACCGTGCATCAATTTAAATGCCAATCAAACGCCAAAGCGCATGCAGCGAAACAGTGTGAATGCATCAGAACCTCATTTAAAAAGGTCATAATAGCCGCTGTTTATGATCCAATCAGTCTTGTTTGAAAGTGTAAGTACGTGGGCTGGTGTGGGTGGATCGCACATGCTCTCAGAAAGCACCACTGAAAAATTAACAATGCACTAAAACGGTTTTGAAACTGCGGGAACGCAAAACAGCTACTCTGCCTACAGGAGCATGCATTTTGTCATTTGGTTCTGCTTTAGATGGTTGGTACTTCAAATCAACTGCATTTCACTCCAGCACTAAGTGCCTCTTTCTGTTCCAGGTTGGTTGAAACGGCAGAAACGCAAGCTTACATAATTGAAATTCAGTAGTGCATCTCTCCTAACATATATATTTGGTACAATGTTTTATATATCCGAGAGATATTTATTCTGAACACGTCTTTCTGGTTTGGTGTGTTTCGAAGGATTTGCACAGAAAAGGTTCAACACCATCTTTGCAGTGAAAAGACTTCAAAGACCCTTTAAAATATGTCATGCCCTTTTACAAGGTCTTGATTTTGTTTTTGGGCTCTACCAGACTAGGTTTTCATGCTTGAGTGTTCACATTCAACTCCATTGTTGTAGCAGTCTGTCAGTAACGCTCTGTTTAGTTCCTGTCTCTATGAAGCCCCTCCTTCTGAAAAGCACAATGTGCTCTGATTGGTTGGCTGGAGTAGTGTGTTGTGATTGGTCAAGCACTTAGAGTGTGTTTGGGAAATGCCCCGCCCCTTATCATAACCGTGAGTTTCAACACACTACTAACTCAACCAGGCCCCGCCCCTTTATTTAGCATATGCCTTGGTTGGGAATTCACGGAGGGAAACTCAAAACTACAATGAAGCGAGTAAAAAAAGTAACATCTTAAAACAATTGGTTTAATGTTCTTAAACAACCATCAAGAGCCAAAATTCTCTCACGTTTCCATGTCATTAACATTATCTACTGCGGAAAAACAAAACCTTTATGTTAGGCATTTTTTCTCCCATAGAAATCCATTATAAGGTATAAAAAAACATTTGCACTTTATGGATGATTTTATGGATACTCATACTGCCTATGAAAGTTGATGAACCCAGAATATAAACGCAATATTCTTAACATTTCTCCATAATGGTTTTCTATGTGGAAGAAAAGGCTTGTTTTTGGATTCTGGTGTCGTTTTGGCAGTAGATAATGTTTGTGATATGCTAGTCATATATGAGTGCTTAACTGGTCTGTTCTGAAAGGGTCGTGAACAGCAAGAGAAAAAATACTGAATGCAATTGATAAAATGCAGCTAACCATATAATTATGCACAGTTAGGATGGCACAATAAATATGTTTCAGAATTTCCCATCTTCTGCTGTTCCCATATCTTTTGTTGTTAACATCAAATGGTAGTTTTAGGACAAATTCATCTGCCGTGTTTGCTGAAAAAGCCACATTAGACAGATGCGTGACCTCTTGAAAATACTCAGACTTCATCAAAAATGGATTCACAGGTAAATCACAGCTCTGCTGTTGGGTATGCATTTAAAGAATATTATTATTGCTACTCAGTTTAAAACAAAACTATAGTCTGAATCATAAAATATCCATCAATAATGTGATCACGATGTATTTATAAAATTTCTATTTTCTTCTTTATTCCTAACATCAGGTTTTGTTGCAGTTCATAGTAATATTCAGAATTCAGTTCATAATACATTTTTAGAGGTATTTTAGTTTAATTGTATGATAAAGCGTTGGGTCGCCACTTAATGTCTAATGTCAATTCTAAACAAAACCAGCTGAGAACTGCATAACGTGAAGGAGAAACAGAGAAAGCAAAATAGAGTGATAAATGACTTAGACGTGCCATTTTTAGAATTCTATTAATAAAAACACTAAATGCGTCATAGCAGGAGTTTAGACAGAGACACACTGACAAACCATTTCCTACTCAGAACATGTTTGCAACTTTAACACTGTCTTTAATCTGTCTTGGTTTCCTTTAAAAATATCATTAAGACTCCAGATTTTGTTTATTTTTCATTTGCATTTAAGCAACCTCACCATTTTATTTTTACTTTTTCTTTATTTTTTCTGTACAGAGCCCTCACATGACATAGGAAAAAATATGTTTTGTGGCCATGAATTATGAATTAATTCCTCATTTTATTAATCATGCCTCGTTTTAGTAAATCTTCAAAATTATTTTCCCTCATTTTATTAATTTGTTCCCTCTTTTTAATAAATCATGGCCACAACTTACTAATTCGTCCAATTGTTTTAGGTAAAGTGGTCATTTGATGCTATTTTAAGAGTTCATCATTTTCATTATTGGGAGTAATAGAATAGGTTAGCATTTAATGTTCAAAAACACTTTTTTCATATATAGCTCCTCTATTATTAGTCTGTTTGAAACGCTCTGATTTCTACAAAGCCCCTCCTCCCAAAAGCTCAGAATGCATTGTGCATTGTGATTGGCCAAACACCTTATGCGTGTCTCACATGTAATGCACCTTAATTGCGAACTTCAGCTTCCAAGGCTTTAAGCAACTGTAAACACAGTTAATAATGTCAGATTCTGAAAATGTGGATGATCAAGTCAATCAATCGGAGCCAACTTTACAAGCTCGACTTGAGCAGAACGTTTCACAGAGCTCAGTAGTCTTTGTGTATAGCCAGTGTTGAGCTCTCCCAGGTTCAGGGAGCTGTCCTCTTTAAAATATGCTGTGCACAAGCAATCCTTTGGGTTGTACTGCTCAGGAACAGCTTTATAAATAAATCTTAACCTCTGAATCCTAATTTCATCCATTTTCGGAAGAACAAAGAGAGTGGGTTCGCTTTCACATGCAAACACACAGGGCCCTTTCATACACTTGGTGCAATTCGACTCCAGGTGCGACGCAAGTGTTTTTTGCTAGTTTCAGCCCGACACAGTTATCATTTTCACGTCCTGTGCCACATTGTATAAATAGCAAATACATTTGTGCCTAATCTGTGCGCACATGGATGTGCAGGTCTGAAAACCAGGTTGTGTTCAGGCGCATTGTTGGCGTGTTGTTATTTTGAGGCAAATGAAAACGACTGTGCCATTGACTAAACCTGGTCTAAAGTCAATGGCGCAATATTTTTATTTATTTATTTATTTTTTTTAGTAATATGCACCTATAGGCAATTGCACAATGTGTGTACACTCTGCTTATTACACACACAAGGATGCGCAGCAGCACACAAACATTTTCAAATATTAAAAATAAAAGGATTTCTCTCTGGAGAAGCATTCTATGGAAGCCCGTTTCCGCCACAAAAAAAAAAAAAAATCTCAGAATTCTGACTTTTTAACTCGCAATTGCGACTTTATAGCTCACAATTGCGAGTTATAAAGTCAGAATTCTGAGATATAAACTCGCAATTGCGTGATAAAAAGTCAGAATTCTGAGATAAAAAGTCACAATTGCGTGATAAAAAGTCAGAATTCTGAGATAAAAAGTCGCAATTGCGTGATAAAAAGTCAGAATTCTGAAATAAAAAGTCGCAATTGCGTGATAAAAAGTCAGAATTCTGAGATAAAAAGTTGCAACTGCGTGATAAAAGTCAGAATTCTGAGATAAAAAGTCGCAATTGCGTGATAAAAAGTCAGAATTCTGAAATAAAAAGTCGCAATTGCGTGATAAAAAGTCAGAATTCTGAAATAAAAAGTCGCAATTGCGTGATAAAAAGTCAGAATTCTGAGATAAAAAGTCGCAATTTCGAGTTATAAAGTCAGAATTCTGAGATATAAACTCGCAATTGCGTGATAAAAAGTCAGAATTCTGAGATAAAAAGTCGCAACTGCGTGATAAAAGTCAGAATTCTGAGATATAAAGTCGCAATTGTGAGAAATAAAGTCAGAATTCTGAGATAAAAAGTCGCAATTGCGTGATAAAAGTCAGAATTCTGAGATAAAAAGTCGCAACTGCGTGATAAAAAGTCAGAATTCTGAGATATAAACTCGCAATTGTGAGAAATAAAGTCAGAATTCTGAGATAAAAAGTCGCAATTCATCAAGTGTTTTTTTTTTTTTTAGTGGCGGAAACGGGCTTCCATAGCATTCAGTCTTTCCGCTTGCAAATTCCGCCATGTCAATAGCGAATCCACCATGGTGCAAGCGCAACTGGTTTTTAAAGGGAATAGGAGATGAGACTCTTCATTGCACATTACACCCAAAACATACCTGTTACTCATTAAGAGAATAGGGACAACCCTTTTGGACCATGCACCTGGCGCACCGACCATTTTTTCCATTGTTAAACTACCAAAAGTGGATTTGGTGTAAGTGTACTCGCGCCATGCGCTTCAGACCATGTGCTTAGATCGTTAAAATAGATGACAACAATACAATTCACTGAAGCCTCGTCTTCTTTCTTGGCTTATGCCTTTGGGTGGCATTATGCTAATATTTCACACTGTGACATAGATGTTTGCGGAAGTAATATCTGGACTTGGATCGAGGCGTTTTATGCAGATCTGAATTCTCTGACAGTTTGAATAAATCCTTTTGTGGGACACTATGAGATTTGTAACTTTGCAGATCATATACATGCACAAACAGATACATTAATTTGTGGCCATAATTTAATTTTAGTTAATTAAATCAAAATGAAGAGGAAAAATTAGTACAACGTGAACATGGTTTACTAAAACAAGGGAACAAATTAAAGGGTTAGTTCATCCAAAAATGAAAATTCTGTCATTAATTACTTACCCTCATATCGTTCTGAACCCCTAAGACCTTCATTCATCTTCAGAACACAAATTAAGATATTTTTGATGAAATCCAATGGCTCAGTGAGGCCTGCATTGAAAGCAAAGCCACTAAACCTCTCAATAAAGGTACTAAAAAAATATTTAAAACAGTTCAGTGGTTCTACCTTAATATTATAAAGTGACGAGAATACTTTTTGTGCACCAAAAAAACAAAACAAATTATCTAGTGAAGGCCGATTTCAAAACACTGCTTTGGAGCTTTACAAATCGAATCAGTGGTTCGGAATGGAAAAAAAAACAAAACAACTTAATTTCTTTTCGACTGAAGAAAGAAAGACAAACATCTTGGATGACATGGGGGTGAGTAAATTATCAGGAAATTGTAATTCTGAAGTGAATTAATATTTAATAAGCAGTAATTAGGGGTTTATTGAGGCAGAAGTTAATAGTGAGAATTGGACCATAAAACTAAAGCGTGACCATTCGTGACCCCAAAACAGAGATTTTTTGCAGTCGTCATGCAGTACAATGCAACTCACCATGGGCGTCTCGGTAATAAGCATGCGTCACGCTCCTGAATCGCTCCTGTCCTGCCGTGTCCCAGATCTACAGAGCAAGAGGAGACACAAACTTAACCTGCTTCATTCATACATTCAATCACACATATCAGATCTGACTGTAGAAGTGGAGCAGAGAGGCAGAAGCTTTAATTAGCCTGTGTGGTAATGACGTGAGGCAGAAGACAAGAATGTCGATTTATGGCTGAGGTCAAGACCTATTACACAGTCCCTGTCCTGATAAGAGCAGCCTGTCACCACACACAGAGACCTGTCGCAGGGTCATGTTTCACGCTGATGAAATGATGTGCAGACATGAATGCTGATGAGCAGGGCAGCCTAACATTAATAAAGACCGGGAGCACATGCACACACACACACAGATATGGCAATAAACAAAATGTATATTCTGTCATTATGCATGCATCCTCATGTCTTTTAAAATCTGTGTGACCTTCTTTCTTCAGTGGAACACAAAAGGAGAATATGCACAATTTTTATATATATACACTAGCGTTCAAAAGTTCAAAAAGAAGTATCTTCTGCTCACCAAGCCTGCATTTATTTGATTAAAAATACAAACAAAAACGGTAATATTGTGAAATATTATTCCAATTTAAAACAGCTGTTTTCTATGTCAATATACAGTAAAGTGTAATTTATTTCTGTGATCAAAGCTGAATTTTCAGCATCATTACTCCAGTCTTCAGTGTCACATGATCCTTCAGAAATCATTCTAATATGATGATTTGATGCTCAAGAAACATTCATTATTATTATCAATGTTGAAAACAGCTGTGTACATTTTTTTTTTCAAAATTCTTCAATGAATAGAAAGTTCAAAAGAACAGCATTTATCTGAAATAGAATATTTTCTAACATTATAATTGTCTTTACTGTAACTTTTGATCAGTTTAACTCATCCTTGATGAATAAAAGTATTGATTAATTTTATTTCTATCCCCCAAAAATTAAAATTCTTATTGACCCCAAACTTTTGAACGGTAGTGTTTAATGTTACAAAAGATTTAGATTTCAGACAAATGCTGTTCTTTTGAACTTTCTATTCATCATAGCATCATGAAATAAAAATGTAAATAACTGTTTTCAACATTGATGCTCAAGAAACATTTATGATTATTATCAAATTATCATATTAGAATAATTTCTGAAAGATCACGTGACACTGAAGACTGGAGTAATGATGCTGAAAATTCAGCTTTGATCACAGGAATAAATTACACTTTACTGTATATTGACATAGAAAACAGCATTTTTAAATTGGAATAATATTTCACAATATTACCGTTTTTGTTTGTATTTTTAATCAAATAAATGCAGGCTTGGTGAGCAGAAGATACTTCTTTTAAAACATTAAAAAACTTTTGAACACTAGTGTATATATATTGCAAGTAAATTGGCTCCAAAAATGACAAATAAGCACTAAAAAAGCATTATAAATGACTCCAAGTCATATGAAGCCATGCAATACTTTGTGTGACAAACACACTGCGATGTACTGTAAGTCATTATTCATTGAAAATTTAATTTTGTATTTTTTTCATATATATTAGAAATTTTAATACATGCTACTGTAGCTCTCAAAGAATGCTCTTATTTCACTGAAGAGTGTAACTGCTATTTGCCATTAATCAAATTAATTATTTAAACTAATTTAATTAACAAATTAAAACTAAATCCATATATGATCCCATAATGGGAACATTTAAAAGATTCTATATATGAAGCACCTGACAGAACCCTTTAAGATTCTATAACATTTTCTTATAAGAATGACTTTTGCAAGAAATCACATTCTGATTCTGATTTGAGAAATTCTATTTTGGCTGAACTATTGCTTTAAAAATGAGATTCTTGAACACAGTCGCCCCAGTAATGAGGCTCAGAGTTGATGTGTGAAAACACAGATTCACAGTGAAAGAGTGGAAGAATTATTCTGCTTATTTTGAGAAGTTTGCCCAATTTGACCTGACAGTGAGCACTGCAGTGTTTTATAATATCACTCACTCACACACACTTGTATAAGTGGCTTACAGGGACTCTCCATAGGTGTAATGGTTTTTATACTGTATATTCTATCCCCCTACACTACTCCTACCCCTAAACATACCCCTCATAGAAAACTGTCTGCATTTTTTGAATTTAAAAAAACACAGTTTAGTATGTTTTTAAGCCATTCGGTTTACAAAGACACAGGAAGTGTAAACCATATGTAATACCCATGTCATTATATGCATTTGTGTCCTCATAAACCATGTATACAAGAACACACACACATTGACCTACTGACCGCTCACGGTCCACAATAATTACACTAACAACCATAAAATCCATCCAACTACTGTAACAGTATTCTCTGATAAGAGTGTGGTTCTTCAGCTGTCTGTCTGGTTAAATAAACACAGTCAAGTCTCTGTGTATCTTTCACTAGTGCGAGCCGTGCGGCTAATGGAGCGTTAAAGATTAATGACAGCCTCGTTAAACTCTCATTAGAGCTGATCCTCAAGATGCGCATTCATTGTTTGCTTTGTCAATATTAGCCAGAAGGAGCAAAGCAACATCCAAATGTCTCACCTCAGTATTTAAAACTGCAAAGATATAATTGGAGTTGCTTTGAAATGAGATAATTAAATCACCTAATTACTTAAGGGATTATTGTGAGAAAATAAGTGCCAACAGATGGTATCAAACCTAAAAGCTTGTTACATTGAAATTAACTGATGAATTTATTACAAAAAGTAAAAATGGTACGTATTTTAGATGACATTTACACTGCAAAAAAAAAAAAAAAAAATTTTGTTACAATAAATGTAACAATATTTTTGTTTTGTTTTCCAGTAAAAATATTTACTTGAGAAGCAAAATGACTAAAGATATTAAGTCTTGAGGGAGTTTTTGCTTAAAACAAGAACAAGTATCTGCCAATGAGCTCAGAATAAATACATTTGTTTTGCCTCTGAATTAAGTTTATTTTTCTGACCCCACTGGCAGATATTTATTCTTGCTTTAAGCACTTTTCAGAAAACAAGCACTTTTTCACTTTTTTTTTAATTTCCCCTTGATTTAAGAATGTTCAGATATTTATACTGGAAAACAAGACATGTAAACCTTGTAGGAAAGGCTGGCTTAGATCAGCAAGAGGTTCTGTTCTGGTCTATGCTGGTTTAGCACTTTTCAAAACACAGATAGTAAAGCGGTTAACTGGCATCTTGAGAAATCATTAAAAAGTTGCATCCAAGAAATGACGCTCACCTGTAGTTTGACCCTCACACTGTCAATGTTCAGCACCTTATTCTGCAATAAAAGAGAAAAGAAAGAAAAGATCAGTCTTGCAAGTCATGGATTTGAACTGCTCCCTGCAGATGTCCCATTACCGTTTAACTGTGGGTCACTGAGCAGAAGTGATTTGGCTTGCCTGAAAGCAGCACAGATCCATCACACTCTGAAGGGGAGTTGTCAGCAGAGAGAGTGGCAGCTTTGACTTTCAACTTTTATCAAATCTCCAGAGATGCTAATGCTACATGTTCTGCACAGCTCTGTTCGGCTTCTTTACTTTATTTCGATGGTCCACTTTAGACATTCTGCTAACTAACTTTGCAACTAACTCTCAGAGTATCAGTAGACAGATGTGATGTAATGTAATGTCAAACTTTTATGTTAGATGCAATTAATCGTGATTAAATGATTTGACAGCACTAATATATCAAATCACATCTGACACACATATGGGTCAATGACAAAGAATTTGTCTAAAATGTCATTTGGTTTAACCATCTGAAGGCCAATACAGCCATTTCATTTGTGATTAAAATAATTAAAATGTAATAAATGTATATATTTTTCATTCTGGCATGATTAACATCATATATCAACATAGTGCGAAATGGTAAAATTATGTGTAGAAGTCATTCCCCCGGTTTCACAGACAAGGCTTAAGCTAGTCCTAGATTAAATGCATGTTTGAGTTGTTTTAACTGGTTTCATATCTTGAAATGAGTCAGTGCCATTGTTTTGTCTCAAGATGCTCACCAATAAAGTTTTCTTTCTAGTGAATGTTTATAAAAGTACTTAAATGCCCTAATTGAACTAATCTAGGTTTAGGCTAAGCCCTGTCTGTGAAACCATGCCATAGTTTTATTATGAGAAAGAATGTCCGTAAAAATTAATTTCATTGATGTCATTCGGAGTAACCAATATAAAGGGACCATTTTGGATCATGTCATGCTGTCAATATCATGTGACAGGATGTGACATCATTCAGACACCTGCAAAGGACCACATGGTCATTAAGCAAAGTAACTAACTCTCTTTTAACTATATGAATAATTCATGTTTTCACTTTCATGTCCCGAAATACAACATGGAAAATGATGTAATATTTTAAAAACTTGGACTAAATATAAAATGTTTGATTGTTCTTTTGCAAGCTAGCTAGATATCAGCCTGTTAGCATTGTTTGAAAATATCGTCATTCGGTATAAAAGGTGTCATTCGGTGAAAACAAAGTTTTGGTTAAACCAAAACCATATTTTTGGTGACAAATTTTGTCCAAAAAAGCAGTGATAATTTATTATAAAAACCACATAATCTCACTGTTAACACTTAATAAAACTTCAAAAATAATTATATCTCCATATATATCTCCATTATATATGACTGAAATATAAATCTTATATTTATAATATAAAAATATATAATATATAATATATAAATTCAATATTTCTGTTCTATTCATCAAAGAATCCTGAAAAATAAAATATCTCATGGTTCCCACAAAAGTATGAAGCAGCACAACTGTTTTCAACATTGATAATAATCAGAAATGTTTCTTGAGCAGCAAATCAGCATATCAGAATGATTTCTGAAGGATCATGTGACACTGAAGACTGGAGTAATGATGCTGAAAATTCAGCTTTGATCACAGAAATAAATTACATTTTACAATATATTGATATAGAAAACAGCTATTTTAAATTGTAATAATATTTCACAATTTTTACTGTATTTTTGTTCAAATAATTACAGTCTTGATAAGCAAAAGAGACGTTAAATGGTGTGTGTATTTATATATACACTATACTTAAAAGCACATATTATAGATACATACTGATGCTCTGCTGTACCCAATTACAGTTAGTGTTCATTTAAAACTGTTATTGCTTATGTTGCATATAGGATTTCAAGTGTCATATATAGCTAATTTAAAATATAAATGTAAAGCTTAACAACAACAACAGGATGACAGCATTTTGAAGATTAACAATGACAGAGACGTTTACATCCCATGCTTGCTTTCTGGGTGTGCAAAATGAATATGAAGTAACAGTAAAATGTACTAAATATTTTGTACTACTTTCCTTTAAAATGAGTTTTTCACTCAGTTCACAGAGTTTGTTCTCAGTGCAAAAAAGCCCTACTGAATGATAATGAAATTTGGCTTTGATTATTTTAACAGTTTGTCAGTTGATGCAGCTTTGATGATAATTAATAGAAAACTTTGAATTTCATTAAAGCCTCTTGTATTACATTCAGTGTTGAAAAACCTGTGGAAAATTGGCACCATAATGGGTGATTTCCTCTTGTCATGCTTTAATTGCGAAAGGGTCTGTTTATAGGCCTCCTGGGAGCTGATCTTAATCTAAGCAGATATAGAGTTGATCCACACATTCTAATGAGTGTGAATACTATATGCTCTCATTACACCATCACTGTCACACCTAATGATGAGTGAGAAAATGAGCACCACATTTAAACACACACACAAACAAACAAACACATCAACAGTCCTTTGTTGTCAGCAGTTTGCTGACACGTTGAGATCAGGACTAATAAAGTCATGGCCAGTCTGTTTTATTTATCTTTCATATCTACTGTATCTTCTTTTGTTGCAGCCGGTGACGACCACAGTTGTTTTCTGCTTGAGTAGTGCTAAAAACAACAGCAAACAACTGCACTGTCATCTTCAGTGCCAAGGACAAACTCCTGGCATGTCTTGACATCAAACTGCCATTGTCACACTGCTGAAGCACACACTAAATTGGAAGGTGTGACACTTTCCTAAAAAAGCTCCTTCTCTGCTAAAACAGCAGGACCTCAGGACGTGGGTCAGTACAGCTGTCATTGCATTAGAATATGATGGTGGCCATGCATTATAATAAACCTGCTGTCACAATGAGCTGGTCGAGCAGCAGAAACTCATATGGCATGCCAAGAAAGTTTAATTCAGCAACAAAGCAAAACTACAATAGCAACATGAGGGAAGCAAGAGGCCACACATTACAGTGATTTTACCATGGTAAAGTGCTTAAAAAACAGTGATAAGAGCAATGATGCACAATTATTATATGTGATTAATCATGATTAAATCATTTGACAGTAATATAATATATATAATTAATTAATGCTGCCAAATCGATTAATCACAGTTAATATAAAAATGTATTATAATATCATATCATAATTCAGTTTGGCCTTATGTAATTAAAAAAATATATATTTATTATATATTATAATATATTATATATTTATATATATATATTATATATATTTTTATTACATAAAAATCTGGCTAATACGATAAAAATTCTTTTTATGTTATGGGCCAAAAAAAATTAATAATAATAATAATAATTATATTATATTATATTATATTATATTATATTATATTATATTATATTATATTATATTATATTATATTATATTATATTATATTATATTATATTATATTATATTATATTATATTATATTATATATATATATATATATAATATATAATATATATATATAATATATAATATATATATATATATATATATATATATATATATATATATATATATATATATTATTATTATTATTATTATTAAATATTAGTGATGCATAATATTATATATATTAATAATAATAATAATAAAAATATTATATATATATATATATATATATATATATATACATATATATAATATTTTTATTATTATTATTATTATTATTATTATTATTATTATTAAATATTAGTGATGCATAATATTATATATATATATTATTAATAATAATAATAATAATAATAATAAACATATTATATATAATATAAAATATTATTATTAATATTAAATATTAGTCATATATATATATATATATATAATGACTAATATTTAATATTAATAATAATTATATATATATGACAAATATTTAATAATAATAATAATAATAATAATAATAATAATATTATATATATATATATATATATATATATATATATATATATATATATATATATATATATATATATATATATATATATATAAAGTAATGCTGTCAAATTGATTAATCATGATTAATATCATATCATATCATATCATAACACATCATAAAATCATATGATTCAATTCTGGCTATATTGTATTTTAAAATTCTGGCTAATATGATAAAATAACAATTCTTTTAATGTTATGGCCCAAAAAAAATATATATGGTCAGAATTTATTATATTATATTTTATGCGATTAATCATGATTAAATCATTGGACAGTAATACATGACTAATATTATATATTGTATACTGTATAATATATGCCTACATAATGACAGATATAGATTAACAAAATCATTTGTGCAATAGCCTCAAAACCGGATCAACCAATTAGAATGTAGAATCAGAAACTCGTTGTCCTTGTTTGACTTTATGTGAAAATAGACTGATGTGGTTCACTATAGCTTTAGTGAAGATGCAGGTAACATTGGGTGAATTCATTGAAGGTGCTGATACTTCCAGTGTGTTAAAGGTGTGCCTTGTTAAAATGGCCGGAAAAGGAAGAGGTCCCAAGGCTCTTGTTAGTTTGGGTCATAAATAGGGAGGACAGTGGAGACATCACATGACTCATGGCGAACACCTACACTTCTTCTCTTCTGACTCAGAGCCCAGCAAATTACGGTGAGAGGAGCAGCTTATGTAAGGCGCGATTCTGAATTCACTTTGTCATCACATTTGTGCAGGGACACAGCCAAAACCTTCAAGACAAACACTTGTGAAAACGAGCAGTTTTTAGACTTGAAGTGTGATTAAACCTGTGACAGGAAACCAGACCTACATTATAAACAGTCTCCAGAGAAACTCTGCAACACAACAAGGAGCTGATTTAATTTCCGCTCATTTTAAATTAAGCACATGAGTGGATTTTGAATATGCATCAGCATTATTATTAGACCCAAAGCAAAGCACAAGTAGCGTATGCTTTTACAGGCATCTGTGCACTTTGCATTAGGAAAGACTAACCGAATTAACCTAATTCAATCACAGATGAATGCTTTGTTTTGTGGTCGGTTGCTGCTGTCAGTCAGTGTCTGTAGGGAAAGGTTTAGTTTGTTGTGTTCAGGACTTTCAGCTCAGCAGGTGACACTACATTCAATACTGACAACTACATCAGCTGTCATTGTAAGGCTCATTTTTTTAATGATAGTTTCGCCTCTCTCTGTCACCATACAGGTTGATTGATTGGTGAAATGAGAGCTGTTATAACATCAAACTGTGAAAGTGAGCAGGGGATGATGCACTACACTGATGGATTGATATTAGCTTTTTACTTTGGTAGTCTATTATACTTGTATTATTTACTTTTGGTATTGTTTGCATTGTTTTTCAGATTTACCCAACCTGAAGAGCACACGGAAACAAAACAAACTATGGTTGGTCTCTTTAGTGTCAGTCACAGTCATTTCCTGTAAGTGGGCGGTTCATGGAATAAACTGGAAAGTGGACCAGGCCAGTGCATTTCCCAAAAGCATCATTAGCCAACTATGGTTGCAAATTCCGGTGTTACCAACATAGTTCAGTGTTTCCTGAAACCATAGTTCCCACAAACATTCACAAACAGAATTGCAAAGTTGTGTGGTCGGAATCCACAACTGAATCAAACATCTGGAAATAAAGCAAAACATCAGATAACAAAAGAGTCTTATTTTGATATTCCTTTGTCTTGCTGTTATTTCCTGTGGTTTAGTTCCCGTTAGCCTTTGTTTCCATAACTGTTTTGTTTGTTTCCATGACGACTCATTACCCTGATTAGCCTCTTGTTTGCTTATTTATTTATATATATATATAAAATATATATATATATATAAAATATATATATATATATAAAATATATATATATATAAAATTATATATATATAAAAAATATATATATATATATATATAAAATATATATATATAAAATATAAAATATATATATATATATATATATATATATATATATATATATATATATAAATATATATATATATATATATATATATATATATATATATATATATATATATATATATATATATATATATATATATATATATATATATATATATATATATATATATATATATATATATATATATATATATATATATATATATATATATATATATATATATATATATATATATATATATATATATATATATATATATATATATATATATATATATATATATATATATATATATATATATATATATATATATATATATATATATATATATATATATATATATATATATATATATATATATATATATATATATATATATATATATATATATATATATATATATAAAATATATATATATATATATATATATAAAATATATATATATATATATAAAATATATATATATCTATATATATAAAATATATATATATATATATATAAAATATATATATATATATAAAATTTATATAACAGTTCGTTCTGGTTCTCGAATCTAGTTGGCTGAGAGGTCTTTCAAGCCATGTGATACTCAACCAGTATCACCACAGGAACCATTTCACCTTTTGAATCACTCCGCTTTCAGCATTCTCACAGCGAGTGTCATGGCAGACAAGCAAACACACCATATTTTTATAAGCACTGCTGTGATTTTGTAATGGAATACAGTTTTAAGACTTTTTCAGATGAGAATATAGTTGTTTAGACGTCAGATATGCCACACTGTAAAAAAAAAATCCCAGTAAAATTTACGGTAAAAAAACGGCAGCTGTGAACTTTACCGTAAAAAATACAGTAGCAACATTAAAAAAAAAAACCTGTTAAATTTACGGTAAAATAACGTATTTCAATAACTGATATAATGTTAATTTACCAACCTAATGAAGTACTAATATCTGTTTTGTATCTTTATAATACACTGACAGTCACCAAACACAGTGGTGATGAGAGTCACATGATGAATCAAAGTTCATCACAAGCAGATTTTCTACAAGCTGAGAAGGACAATACTAATATATAGAAGGTGCACACAGTGTCATTCACACACACACTAAACACCATCATGGTAAGATGCATGAAATTTTAAAAATGCAATAAACATGAATTTAACAACATTAGATGTAACATAAAACCCTAATATACATAACTGATTAGAAAAAAATGAGAAAAACTAAGAAGAAACAGAGTTATTTCAACGAAAATATATCAAATGTGAAGTGTCATGCAGGGAATTGTGGGATTGTTAATTTACGGTTTTTCACTGTAAATTTTACAATGAATTGTTATTTTTCACTTCCAAAAACTGTGAATTTAACGGCCTTTTACCGTAAAATTACATTAAATGTACCGTTAGATCTATTATAGTTATTCACCATATATAGTACAGAAACTTTCTGTAAACCAATTGACAGTTTTTCACCACAGCATTTTTACAGTCTTTTACTGTTAAAATCACGGTCATTTTTTACAGTGCATTTATATGTAAACATATTTGAACCTATTTGAAAATTTGTTGAGATGCTTTTGGAGATATGAGCTTCAGGCCGTCAGTGAGCGATCAGAGCTCATTTACCCACAGAGAACAGCTTCATCTCGGCCAGTACTTCAGGAATTTGCCACTGGTTCTTATGTAGATAGCATTTAAACAGGAGGTATAATTTGTTTTAGGTATATCAAACGGGCAATCTTTGGTCTTATTAATCTAATACTTGTTCCAGAGCTAATAGGCTTAAGGGCTATATTAAGTTTTATAACTTTATATTTACATTGAAATTAAATCCTGTACTAACTAGAGCACTGCTTTTGTACATTTGACTGAACTGCTTGCTTGTTTTTATTTCTTATTTTACTACCTAAACTGATATAATGGCTATTGTTAATTTAAATATTATTGTTCAATAAATAATATTTTATACAAATAACATGCCGTATTTTCTGGTATTGAGAAACAGTCCGTTAGTGATTTTGACTTCAGTGAAAATTACATTAACACACCATAAGATGGTGGCAAAGACTGTCTTTATAGGTGAGTCAGTCAGTCGCAAAGACTTTTATATTGAAATGGACTGAAACAAGGAAACAAGGACATATTTTATACTTTAAACAACATCTTACGAGACGCAACTGACAATTGCATTGACTAGCGCTGTCATGGGAAATCCTCTTAAATGTTAAAAGGACAAAGACAAAGATATCGCTTTTCCTTAGTGGAAAAAATGATTTTGTGATTATGAATTTTAAGATTGACCTGAAGAATATCAGATAGGTGCAGGTAATGCACTCGCTCAGGTGATCTCTCTCTCTCTCATAATAATCTACATATTACAATGAGTTTCAATGAAGTGACTCAATGTTCCTTCGTTACTAGCTCTAAATTTTATACATTTTAGAATTAGTAACGGAGGATTGAGCTCAACTGTTAAACTTGAGTTTTGAATCCATGGCAGAAGGAAGTAGTTCCTCACAATAAAGGGTTTTTAAAGACAATCCATCGTTGTTTCTTATTTATCAAACTGCAATCTCATGCCACGGCCGAATGGCCCAAATCACAATCATCCAAGAAATGCAGCCCAGGTCAAGTGTATCTACAACAAACTAACCCTCATATAAATGATTAATGTCACTGAATAATATTCAATAGTCCATTAGCCACAGCACAGTAAATGTTCATCTTTTGCAGAAAGGTGATTAAATCCATTAAATGAAGAAGGCCTTGATAATATAGTTAAATGCTCCACATATAATGATAATGGGTCTGTTAAGGGTAAAGGATTCATTTAAGGAGTGACTGAGACGGATTCACTCAGGGATAAAAAGGCGTAATCAGTAATGCCAAGTGACCTTACACCATAAATACATCCACCTTCAAAACTTCAGTTCCGCTGCAACCTTACATTAAGTATAATCAAAATGGCTTTACACGTCATTTTCACTCATTCTTTCAGGTTATTTAAAATATATTGAACTGACCTAAAAAAAATAAATAAAAAAAATGTAGTTGAATCTTATATAACTAACTTTTAAGTAATGGAAAAACATATGTTGCCATAATTTTGAGCATATTTTAAGTATGTGCAAATTGTGCAAATTGGATACACAAATAATTTCAACAATCTTTTTCCCAATGAATTTAAATAATATGAAATAGACTTAAAAAAAAAAGTTAAATTGCATATAATTGCAAAAAACAAAGTAGAAATTGCTTAAATTATTATGATTTTTGCATTTGCACATTCATACATATAATAAAATTTGCTGTTCAAGTCATTTTAACATTTTATTTTTTTATGTTTTTATTTATTTATTTATTTTCATCTACATTCTTTCAATTGCATTGACTTAAAAAAAATCTAATTCAATTTCATATTTGACACTGGACCACAAAACCAGTCATAAGTCGCATGGGTATATTTGTAGCAATACAACAATACATTGTATGGGTCAAAATTATCAATTTTTCTTTCATGCCAAAAATCATTAGGATATTAAGTAAAGATCATGTTCCATGAAGATATTTTGCAAATTTCCTACCGTAAATATATCAAAAAAATATTTTTGTGAGTGGATATGCAATGCATTCATTTGGACAACTTTAAGGGTGATTTTCTCAATATTTTGATTTTATTTTTTTATTTTTTGCACCCTCAGATTCCAGATTTTCAAACAGTTTGTATCTCGGCCAAATATGATCCTATCCTCACAAACCATACACCAGTGGAAAGCTTATTTATGTATAAATCTCAAAATATTACCGTTATGACTGGTTTTGTGTTCCAGGGTCACATATAATTGAAAAAAATGAAAAAAAGTAGAAATTGTTTCAATTATTTTGATGAGCTAAAGTAATAAAAAAACATATGTTGCTGTAACATTTTGCACATTTTCAGTATAATCAAACTGGCTCTACAAGTCATTTTTCCCCAGTACATTTAAATTACATCAAAGTGTCTTGAAAAATCAAGTTGAATTTCGTATTACTTAAATGTGCAAAATCTGAATTTCTAAATTTGCAGTTCAAGTAATTTCAACATTTTTCCAGTATTTAAATTATATTAAACTGACTAAAATCTAAAATCTAGTTGAATCTCTAATTACTTAAAAATAAAATGTTGAAATTGGTTAAAGTAATGTTTTCTTTTTTACAGTGTACAATGTCAGGATTTAATGATCTACACCTAAGGTCCGTTCACTGAATCCAGCTCAAGTACTCCTCACACACGCAGCGATCTGCAAAGATCACGCCGTCAGGATCTCATCAGCATCCGTCAGGGCAACACTGACTCCACCCTGTATGCTCACACTGACATTAGGGCCGCAGGTGGCAGAGAGCAGCTCAACACTTCCATGGTTTAATTACCATCAGAGCACCTGGGCTTCCCAGCGGCAGGAGACACATATACACAATTTATGCAGCTCCACTTCAGCCTGTCATATATCTCAGATAAACTACCCCTCGTACACACGTATTTCACTGTAGCTTATATATATATATATAGAGTAGTATCTAGGTGTAGGGACGTTTTCCTCATAATTTTTGTTCTCGCATGCAGAGCAGTGTTATTTTAGTATAATTTACCATTATAGTTTTAATTAATATTTTGAATTAGTTTTTTTTATTTTAGTTAAAGTTTAGTGTGTTTTTGTCATTTTTATTAGTGTCTAAATCAGTCTAAGGTTTTATTCATGTTTATTTCAGTTTTAATGGTGTCAGTTTTACTGTATCAATCTCATCCTTTAGAAGTGCATCAAAGTGGATTTGCTTTGGCAGCAGAAAACAGCGTCTTCTCGACATGAACAACACAAACCAAACTCTTTCAGTCTCAGCTACTGCTATAGTGTTTGAGGGCGGGGCAAAGGAGATGTTGTTTACGTTCAGCCAATGAAGAGGCATTATGCAAATTAGTTACAAACCTACATAAGGTTCAAACAGAATGACTGAAATTACTGACGGCAGTTCAGAATCGCTATTTTCTTTATCTGCACTTTGATCTTTGAAACTTTGCAGACCTTTTACATTCACACACAGCTGTATTACACAAAGGTAATATCTGAAAAAGCATAATAGGGGCACTTTAAATTAAATAAAAAGTAAGATTGATGCATTGGCAACTAGATGAACTAAGGTTTAAAAAATTTCTAGTAACGAAAAAGTTTATGATTTTAGTTTTAGAAACTATAATAAAAATAATAACCCCGACATGCAGCTCGCCATCTCTCTCTGAGAGCTGAGTGGGTTTAAATTGGTTTTAGGCAGTACTAATAATGAAAAGGGAAAAAAAAAAACATGAAAAGAAAGAATAAAAAAAAAAATGCTCAAAAGCTCCTGCGATTGTTGCATGAGAGAAAAGTGAAATTGCAACCTGAGCTTTCATTCATGAACTTTCATTCATGTTTGGCCCTTTAATTACCATTTCATTCTTTAAAGAGATCTTCAGGAGGGCAAGTAAAGCCCCTACCATTCATTTAAAACATATTTTGGGTGACTATATTAGGGCTGGGGAATATATTTAATATTCACAATGACTTGCTGGCAATATAAAGATAAGCAACATCATTAATAATTTACTGTGTAATGTGCTCTTTATTTGCCCATTAAGTTTCCATAAGAGCATGTCATTACATTAGTTTCACAACTCGTGAGCATGTGATGGCATTTTAATCATTTTAATAGCATATAAACTTATGAGGCAAAGACTGTGCTAGAGTTCATTGGTAAGTAAAACAGTTCTGAAGTGACTGAATGCTTCAAAGAATCGAAGCAATGAACATTTTAATTTGCATAATTTTGGTAAGATTGTTTAATGTTTTTGAAATAAGTCTTTTGTGCTCAACATGACTGGATTTATTCGACCAAAATCTAATTACACTGTTGACAACCCTTAAACACTATACCTGACCTAATCTTACCCGTATCTCATAGCAGCAATAATGTTTCAATACTTTGTAGCAAATGCAAGTACATAGTAAAGACACCTAATATAAAGTGTGACCATTTTAAAGAACTGTTTTCCATTTACATATATTTGACTTTTTTCATTAATGGAAAAGCTGACTTTTCAACAGTCACTCCAGTCTTAAGTCTTATATTTTATATCTATATTTACTTCTTGCATCATACAGTTTGAAACGATTTGACTACAATGACAAAAATATCACTCTTTCAGGCAAACATGTAAATATAAAGATATATATTTAATATACTGAATATATACTACTGTCAAAAGTTTGGGATCGGTAAGATTTTTTAATGTTTTCCAAGAAGTTTTTTCTGCTCACCAAGGCTGCATTTATTAAATTAAAAATAAAATAAAAACAGTAATATTGTGAAATATTATTACAATTTAAACTAATTGTTTTCTATTTGAATATATTTTACAAAAGTAATTTATTCCTGTGATCAAAGCTGAATTTTCAGCATCATTACTCCAGTCTTCAGTGTCACATGATCCTTCAGAAATCATTCTAATATGATGATCTGCTGCTCAAGAAACATTTAATGTGTACAGATGTACAAAATATTTTTGTACAATTTTTTTTTTTCAGGATTATTTGATGAATAGAAAGTTCAAAAGAACAGTGTTTATTTAAAATATAATCTTTTGTAACATTATAAAAGTATTTACTATCACTTTTGAATAAAAGTATTAATTTCTTTAATTTCTTTTCAGAAAAATAAAAATAAAAATTCTTACTGACCCCAAACTTTGGAACAGTAGTGTTAATAATGTTACAAAAGCTTTGTATTTCAGATAAATGCTGTTCTTTTGAACTTTCTATTCATCAAGGAATCCTGAAAAAGAAGTATATAACTGTTTTTAACATTGAAAATAATCATAAATGTTTATTGAGCAGTAAATCAGCATATTAGAATGATTTCTGAAGGATCATGTGACACTGAAGACTGGAGTAACGATGCTGAAAATTCAGCTTTGCATCACAGGAATAAATTACTTTGTAAAGTTTATTCAAATAGAAAACAGTTATTTTAAATTGTAATAATATTTCACAATATTACTGTTATAACTGTATTTTAATTAAATAAATGTAGCCTTGGTGAACAGACAAAACGTCTTTTAAAATCATTAAAAATCTTACCGATCCCAAACTTTTGAACGCTAGTGTATATCAAAAGACTGACAATTGATGTGATTTTTTTTAGCTATTTAAAACATCAATGCATGCCATTTACATCATCTGTACAAGAAAAATAGCAACAGAACAGCATGACTCATCGCCTCAATCTTTCACATGACTCATAGCTCAGTATGTTCATATGAGTATGAACGGGTTAAATGCTTTGTTTCAGTTTTTCATAAGACCTCAGCATGAGTGTTGCATATCCTGGTCATCTGTTGAGTAACACTCATTTGGCAGGGTCTAAACAAGACTACTGCTCTGTGTTGATCTGTGCTTCACCCAAGATGCTTCAAAGCCCAGCCTGAGAAGATTAACAGATGTCTTACTGGCCATGTAAACATGCTGCAGAGAAATACAGTTATAGGGTGAAGCTTCCAGCCACAGTTTATTTATATACATATACACACACACACACTCACCGGCCACTTTATTAGGTACTCCTGATAATCAGCCAATCACATGGAAGCAACTCAATGCATTTAGGCATGTAGACATGGTCGAGATGATCTGCTCAAGTTCAAACTGAGCATGAGAATGCGGAAGAAAGGTGATTTAAGTGACTTTGAACGTGGCAGGGTTGATGGTGGCAGACGGCCTGGTCTGAGTATTTCAGAAACTGCTGATCTACTGGGATTTTCACAAACAACCATCTCTAGGGTACACAGAGAATGGTCAGAAAAACATGCTGTGAGCTGCAGTTCTGTGGGAGAAAATGCCTTGTTGATGCCAGAGGTCAGAGAAGAATGACCAGGCTGGTTCCAGCTGATAGAAAGGCAACAGTAACTCAAACACTCGTTACAACCGAGGTCTGCAGAAGAACATCTCTGAACGCTCAACACGTCCAGCAGATGAGCTCCAGCAGCAGAAGACACAGCAGTGACACTCCTGTCAGCTAAGAACAGGAAACTAAGGCTACAATGCACACGGACTCACCAAAAATAGACAATAGAAGATTGGAAAAACATTGCCCAGTCTGATGAGTGTCAATTTCTGCTGCAACATTCAGACGGTAGGGTCAGAATTTGACAACATGAAAGCATGGATCCATCCTGCCTTGTATTGGAGGTTCAGGTTGCTGGTGGTGAAATGGTGTGTTGGATATTCTCTGGGACACTTTGAGCCTTTTAGTACCAATTGAACATTGGGGCGGAGCTTTAACAGGTCACCCTTCGGTTGCTCAACAACAACAAAGCTGGAGAATCTCACGCAGCCGAAATGAGGATTGTCAGTATCAAACATCAACAGAGTCAGACACTGATGGAGAGACTCAGGAAGAACTTTTAGAATGAAACTGGACGTTTCTGAATGGTTAGTGGATAAATTGATGTAGTTGCTGTGGAGTTGATTCAACTCATCCACTAGCATGTGCCGTCATGTTCATCTTTTCTCTCTCTAAAGCAGCCCAACATGGCCTCACTCCCTTTGTTGCATGCTTCATGAATGGTTTAACACTCTGAGGTCTAAAAACGCGCCGGCGCGTTTTGCAGTTTTTTTTTCACATTGCAGCAAAACAGACTTAAAATACTCCGTCATTTTTTGTCATAGAGACATAAGTAATATATCAATTGAAACTATAGAATGTCTTCTTTTTTTTGTGTACACTCACAATCAAAATAAAACTTTGTGCTTTTTAAAAATAAATAAAATATACAGGGTGTGCTGTCCTGCCGTCTCCGTCTCTGCAAACATCGTTCTAAAACGTCACTAAAAGTAACTAAAATAGATGGCTTATACATGCTACATGGACATGAGAGATATGTCTTTGGAAAGCTTTAAGTGTCTACTTTTAAACAAAACAAATAAATTCTAAAACAAATATTCTCCCTTTATGTAATCAGTATAAAAGTAAAGAGAGGTACTGTTTCTCCTGTCTGACCTAATTATCTTTAATGTGTGCCCGCCCACGCGCAGAGCGCTCTATTCATAAGATAATGTGCTGAGGCGATTTATGCAAACTGTAAACGCCCCTAACAGCGTCTTAAAAAGCATCAAGTTTCATCAGATTCATTCGCTGTCCTTCGCGTTTGGAAGATGGCACACTACACAGGTGAGCAGGCTCTTCAGATGGTCCTGGACAGTGAGGAAGTTCACTCTTTCCTCGGAAGAAGAACACGACTCTGACGATGAACGTCTGCATTTTGAAGAGCGACTTGATCCAGCTGAAGATACAGTTTCTGATGAGTAAGTGATTTAGTTTTACTTAAATTATTTGACGTGTTTTTTTTTTCTATATAAGCGTACATATATTTGCCTTATATTTACATCTATCTATATAACTATATATATAACTTTATCTCATAAAAACGCTTATAAATAGAATGCTTTTCTGTTGATATAGGGCCTACTTAAATTATTTATATAAGCGTACATCTATATTTGCCTTATATTTACTTCTATCTATCTATCTATCTATCTATCTATCTCACTATCTATATCTATATCTATATATATATATATATATATATATATATATATATATATAACTTTATCTCATAAAAATGCTTATAAATAGAATGCTTTTCTGTTGATATACTCAAATTATTTGACGTGTTTTTTTTTTATATACAAGCGTACATCTATATTTGCCTTATATTTACATCTATCTATAAATATATATATAGCGTATCTAAGTACCGTATATGATAGGCGTGAATGTGCTAAAATATGCTTGGTTGTGAAATGCGCGAACATGTTGCTATTTGCTAAATGTGCTAACTGATATAGCAGACTGTAAACGTTTACACATTCGCACACTTTGTCCGGTAATGGCCAATTGACAGACATATACAGCATGCTTGTATACCTGTTACTTTCCTGTCAGTTATGCATAGCTAATGGTATGAGAGTATTATCTTATATGCTAATAATAACAGGGTTTTTTTTACATTTTTTTTTAGGAATGTGGATCCATCACTCTCACATTCACCTGCAATTCCCACTAGGAGGGCACGCAGCAACACAGTTGAGTAAGTACACTTTTACCCACTATATGGTAGGCCTATATTGAAATCTGTAAGATTTTTCATGTTTTTAAAATAAGTTTCGTCTGCTCACCAAGGCTGCATTTATTCAATTAAAAATACAGTAAAAACAGTAATATTGTGAAATATTATTACAATTTAAAATAACTGTTTTCTATTTGAATATATTTCACAAAGTCGTTTATTCTTGTGATGTCCAGCATCATTACTCCAGTCTTCAGTGTCGCATGATCCTTCAGAAATCATTCTAATATGATGATTTGCAGCTCAAGAAACATTTATTGTTTACAATTGTTCAGAAATGTTTCATAAGTAGCAAATCATCATATTTGATGATAATATTTGATGATAATATTAATAAGATTCATATTTGATGATAATATATTTGCAGAGCTCTGTGGTGTGTCGTCACAGAAAGCAGCTCCAAAACGGACCAAAAGTGACCATGTACCGGTTCCAGGAGCAGAGCTGACATCAGATGCAAGGAATAATGCCACCGCTGGTCATCGGAACTGCATGCTTTGCAAAGTACAGCTTGGTAAAAAGCAAGACACACCTTGGAAATGCCAGGCATGTGACATTTACTTGTGTCTTCAGTTGAACTGTTTTCAAAAATGGCACACAGATGTGTGACTGTTCAGATTCTCTGTTCACCACCTCTCACTGACCATTGGGCTGCAAAGATTATCTATATGTGATCAAGCAGGTTATGTATAGGGTGTAAAAGTGGGCTTTTTTTTATAAACCTTACCTTTATTTGCCTGTATACACAAAAAATGTGCCTTTGACCCTAGTTTATATGTGGATTATATTGTTAACTTTATTTTAAATAAAAAGAAAAAAACAATGATATGTCTTGTCTTTGCATTTTCTTAGTTGACTCAGTCACATTCCTGACTGAATGGCTCATTATGCGGCTCATTAGGGGCAGGGTCTTAATCTCCCCAGGTGTAAATCACTTCATTATTCATGAAGAGTCACACCTCTTCGCATATGGCCTACCTAAACAAAAAGTGTCTTAGAAATTTAAAATCAATACAATGTTTTATGTGTCAGAGTAGGGAGGATCATTTCCACATCATTTTGAAGCAAAAACTCTACACTAAAATATACAATTCTCAAAAGTCTTGTGAAAAAACATTTAGTATGCATTTTTAGGTATTGTTTCAGTTACTTTTTTTTTTTTGTTTTTTCAATAACCACGCATAAACATTATTCCTTTAAAAACACAAACATGTACATACATGTTCCTCACATATTATGGTAGCCTAGTTTGTGCTGAATACAGTGTAATGACACTTTTGTCATTAATATGTTTATAACCAACTGATAAAAGCACAAATGTCAGGGCATGTCAAAACTTCTCCAGGGCCCAAAATCAGCCTCAGACTCCAGAGGGTTAAATGTTTTTGTGCAAATGTTTTGAGAACATGATTAAAGACCTGATAACTTTGATTAAACATTACATTAATGTTACTGGAAGAATATTTGTTCATAACTTTGCCAGAATGTTGTGAGAACGTTCCCTGTTCGCTGGGCTCATGTGTGTCTGATGAACAGGGGTTTACAGTGAGTCTAAACTGTTATATGTCTAACTCTGTGTGGGAACTGCTGTAGGTCACGGCAGCAAGTGGTGTGTGAATGGACACTCTCATAATCAACCCTAATGACCTGCTGTGTTTGGACGCTGACAGGTGCTTATTAATATTCATCACAAGCAAATGCAAAAAAAAAAAAAAAAAAAACGCAAAAGCTGCTGGGTAGGGCCGGCTGTCACTCAAACTCTCAAAACCTGACAAAGCAACTTCTCATGAATGTTAATCGGCACTGAGCTGAGCAAATGTCTCTGCTGCATATTTCCTGATTTCCTGCTTTGTGTGCAGTTAAAAAAAATAATTCATTTAGACACTTAAAGTATGAAAGGATACAATGTGAACATCTGAACGTACTTGCTGCTGTGCCATTTGCTTAATTGTGTGCAAAATAGTGTAATTGACCTTTTCAGCAGACCTTAAATGATTGATGAAATGACGCGTCTGTCTGACACTGTACCTATAAACAAGCATGCAGCACACTGGGTATTTATATTTATTATGTTTCATGACTTAAAGCATTAGCAGGGCTCGACAATAAGCATGGTCTTACAAACCAAAATATGTATATTTGCATTGATTTTGCAATTTGCAAGCATGTGTTTATGAATTATAATGGTCATGGAGTTGCATTACAACAGTATAATTTCTAAACATTTATTGAAAAAAATAAATGCAAAAGAAACCCATTTCTTTGACACAAATAAAAAAAATATTCATTTAAAACTAAATAATAAATTAAACTACTGATTTAGAAATATTACAAAATTATTTTATTATACGATGAAAAAGTACAAATATAACATGTCTTTTTGACCATATATCTGAACTTAAATGGATGTAATTCATGAATGCTTTAGAAAACAGATCTATGGTTGGTCTCTTTGAAAGAAGCAGATTATTGCAAAAGTGAACATGTAAAAAAAGTTATAGAAGTTTAAAGGGGGGGGTTACGTGTTTTTTTACTAGGCTTGATTGTGTTTTGGGGGCACAGTATAACATGTCTAAATGCTTCGTTTTTTTTAAAATGCTGTATTTTTCATATATTTTATCTTAATTCTACACCTCAGTTTCCACTGTCATATGAACGGCTCGTTTGACTTCCTGCTTCTATGAAGCCACTCCCTCCGACATACGCAATGTGCTCAGATTGGTCAGCAGGTTGGTTACTGGCCCAGTCTGTCGTGATTCGCTGAAGCGTCCGGAAACGCCACGCCCCTTACCATTCGTAGTTACGCGCTTAGGTGGAAAGTAAATAATAGCGCCTACATTGCTGTATCAAATTGAGCCGAATCAGACCCAGATGAAGAGGAAAAAGTAGAACCTCTCCAATCGCGGCTTTTGAAGGATGTTTATAAATGGTATTTCATTTAGTATTTGTGTCAAAGTGTTTAGATAAGCTGTCACTGCTGTTTGTTAGCTTTCAATATACAGTTTTATCCTGATTAAAGCTTTCCTGTAGTAAATACATGCCTGAGTAGTCGCATTTTTGTAAAGATAGCGTTTAATTTATAGCATGAACAACTGTTTGTCTATGAACATAGAAGTTTGTTAGTGTTTGTTGCACTAGAATTTAGCTAACTGGCTAGCAAAAACGAGTTGCTCTTTGTATACTCCTAGATGCATTAAAAATAGCAACAGAACTATAACATTACGTTTAAAAGACAAACAATAAAACATACTTACAGTTTGGGGCTGATAAACAGCAGCTTCTGCTTTTAAAGTAGGAACTGCTTCATCTTTCAGTAAAAGTCTTTGTGTAAATCCAGCATTGAACTCGTGTAGATTCAGGAAGCTTCTTCAGCACCGCATCCAGTGTAGACAATATCACAGATTATAATGGGTTCTATATCTTTTGACGCATCGCGTCGCGCAGCTCGCGTTCAGTGTAAACAACTCTTCCGCTTTCATTATGCTGCGCCACATGGCCTCGCCCACTTTGTTGCGTGTTCCCGGGGGCAGTGTTTATGTTAATAGCAAGGGTTTATGATGTCACCAACCCGGGAAGAAGCTTGTTGTAGTCCAAACCGCCCGTTTTTGTAGGCAATAAACTGCCATAACTTTAAAAGACAATATCTCAGTGAGCATTGAACTTTCAGCGCTGTAACTTTGCAGATACTGTTTATGCTCAAGCAGCAACATTACACACTAACTAAAGTTAAAAAAGTGAAATCGCATGCAACCACCCCTTTAAGTTTGGTGGAAAGCAAATGTACGGAACTAAACTTTATTATTATTAATAATATTTAATACAAAATATATATTTCACAAAATAATTTAATAAAAGTTAATTTTAACCAAAGTTGTGTTCCAAATTTGAAGTTGATCACACAAAATTTGAGCCCACTAAAAGGTTTTAAAGTTTCATTTTTAATGGTAACGTAATGTCCATTTCAAAACGGTTTTCACAGAATTGAACTTTTTAACTTTAGTTAGTGTGTAATGTTGCTGTTTGATCATAAACAACATCTGTAAAGTTACGACACTCAAAGTTCAATGCAAAGGGAGATATTTTCTTTTACAGAAATCACTGTTTAAGGACTACAACAAACGGCTGGAAGGGACTACAACAAGCTTCTTCCCGGGAAGAAGCCAACCATAAAATTCACTAACCATAAAATTTGCATAAACTCCACCCCCGAGAACTCACAACAAAGGGGGCGTGGCCATGTTGGGCTGCTTTAGAGAAGAGGAAGAGTTGTTGTAGTAAAGTGTTGTTGTCATGCCGACATTTTACGCTACATAAACGAGGGTCAATTCAACACAAAAGATGAACATGACGGCACATGCTAGTGGATGAGTTGAATCAACTCCACAGCAACTACATCAATTTATCCACTAACCATTCAGAAACGTCTAAAAGTTGTAACTTCTTCCATCAGTGTCGACTCCGGTTTGAACAATGTAAGGCTGAACACCGTTACTGACAATCCTCATTTTGGCTGCATGAGATTCTCCAGCTTTGTTGTTGTTGAGCTGTTAAAGCTCCGCCCTCTTCTGGAAAGGGGGCGGGAGCAGCAGATCATTTGCATTTAAAGGGACACACACAAAAATGGCTTGTTTTTGCTCACACCCAAATAGGGGCAAATTTGACAAGCTATAATAAATGATCTGTGGGGGATTTTGAGCTGAAACTTCACAGACACATTCTGGCGAGACCAGAGACTTATATTACATCTTGTGAAAGGGGCATTATAGGTCCCCTTTTAAGTGTTTTAGCTATCAAATGATTAATAATATAAAATAATATAATTAAAATAAAATAATATAATTAAAAAGGTATATTTTTTGTGGTAAAGTCAGAATGAAAAAAAAAATGAAAAAAAAGGAAGAAGAATACTTAGGACACTGTCTTTGCACTTTCATTTTAAACGTATATTCAGCTCAATCTATAACATTAGACTGTCCAGAACGCAGAGCGCTGCACTGAACCATGCAGTGATTACACTTCCTCATTAAACTCAATGGCACTGGAAGCATTTCTCGCCAACAGGACCTCTGTCGTTAGAATTGCTCGTTAGGTTAGGTCACACCTTTGAGTAATTAATCATTCCCCTTAAAGAGGTAATTATGTGTATCAAGGTAAATATTCACTGTATTCCTCAACCAAAGGCAGGAAGAGCGAGTTACAAACAGGCTGATAATTTACTCTCATTGCATTCGCAGGTTAATGGACTGACACACATTAAAGAGTCAGTTTATTCTGCTAAGCTGAGCGTGTTTTAACTGATAGATGAAGAACACACACTTAAACACACAAACACATGCATGTTAAATGACAATCCGGCCGACTAATATTGCTGAACAAGACAACACTGAATTGATGGGCATATTTAAGAGAGCGTGACAAAGGAAACATGGATCTTTTATTCAGACTTTTTCATTTTCCAATTACCAACCTGTCTAGAGAGACGCAGCTGATGTTATCAGATAGACCTTGACATTAAAACTAGCTGTTTGAATGACTAAAGTTTGGAATGAGAGACCCTGACAGATGAATGAGAGTCCTTGACTAAAACACGTACACTGAAAACTCTCGTACTTCTGCACATACAACCATAGAAATCTGCTGAGAATCTGTGCACTCTGCTATTTAAAGGAATAAAATGGGTCATGTATCGCTTTCTTTTGTGCAACACAAAGAGGAGAATGGTGATGGCTAAGCTATGGAAGCTTGTTTAGAAATAAAAAATAGAAAAAGGGAACTGCGACTTTTATCTCACAACAGCGAGTTTATATTTCACAATTGCCAGAAATCAGAATTCAGAAGTTTTAAACTCATCAGAATTTGTGAGATATAAATGTGGTATGTCCCAGTGTGAGAAGCTTTTGATTCATTTCAGTTTAGATGGCAGTGGTTGGGTTATTGTAATAAAAATAACCTCAGTAACTATGGTATTGTGGCGGAAACTATGGTTACCATAATTGTGGTGTATATTGATGATAGCGCTGAGACACTGACCCTTCTCTGCAGATGAATGAAGACACAGCCGACACACAAAGAGATATTTATAATATGCAGGAAGCTTCTGATGATTGAAATCTAGATTCATTTTTCCCAAGTGTATTTTCAGCCCTTTTTCTCTTAAAATCACTCCATGAACACACAATTTGATAAAGAAAGAACATTTTAAAAACAACCAGCCTACAAAACAGCAGGTTAAATAATTATTATTTTTATTTAAAAAATACAAACATTACTAGCTTTACTATTATTATTATTATTATTATTATTATTATTATTATTATCATTAATAGTAAGTACAGATCAGTAGTTTTACTAGCTTTAATAATATAATTATTCTAATTTAAACTTTTACAAACAACAGTTTCACAAGCTTTAATAATAATAATAATAATAATAATAATAAAAATCACAAAACAGTTGTTTCACTAGCTTTATTAATAATAATAATAATAATAATAAAATCACAAAACAGTTGTTTTACTAGCTATAATAATAATAATAATAATAATAATTAAAAAACAATTACATCACAGTTTTACTAGCTTTAATAATAATAATAATAATAATAATATTAAAGCTAGTAAAACAACTGTTGTTGTAATTGTTATTATTATTATTATTATTATTATTATTATTAATTAAAAACAATTACAACAACAGTTGTTTTACAAGCTTTAAGAAGAAGAAAATTACAAAACAGTTGTTTCACTAGCTTTATTAATAATAATAATAATAATAATAATAATAATAATAAATGACAAAGCAGTTGTTTTTCTAGCTTTAATAATAATAATAATAAATTTAAAGCTAGTAAACTAACTGTTGTTGTAATTGTTTTTATTATTATTATTATTATTATTATTAATTAAAACAATTACAACAACAGTTGTTTTACAAACTTTAATAATAATAATACATTACAAAAAAGTTGTTTTACTAGCTTTAATAATAATAATAATAATAATAATAATAATAATTAAAAAACAACTACAAAACAGTAGTTTCACTATCTTTACTACTACTACTACTACTACTACTCTAATAATAATAATAATAATAATAATAATAATAATAATAATAATAATAATAACAAAACTGCAGTTCCACAAGCTTTAAATTCAACCTGTGCTAATATCTGTGTGAGCAGAGTCCCAGTTCTGATATCAGGCAGCGTGAAGGTGTGATTGTGTGATTTACGGCACTGCGGTGACAAAAGCAGAGTAGGTAATTGATTTAAATGTCTAAGTACACCGTCTTCAGAAGACTGTGTTCTACCTCAATCCCCAACCCAATTAATCAACACCATCAGATGATTACGGGATCAGCCAATACCCTGTCTGTCGCACAGCACCGAGTGAGTCGCTCTCGCTTCCTTTCCTCCCTCTTTCGCCCTAAAAGTGTTTTAAATGAATGCACCCAAACAGGCTGAAACGCTGTGTTCTGATCTCCATGCATGGTGCTGAATCTCTTCTGCTGATCTTTCAGCTCAGATGATTCAAGATAGCGCTGGAGGACATTAGGGAATCGCTCAGAACAGCGCGATCTGCGGAAATCAAGAGGTTGCTGTGTTTAATGAGCTTGTTAGAACATGAAGTCTAAAGGCGTGACCCACACCGGCTGAACTACAAAGACGCTTGCGGCATTTTCAAAAGATGCCAACATGCTGAAAGTTTCGTCGTTCTTTTGCTTTCAAAGCGGTGGCGGAGCACATGAAAGACCTTTCCATAGCACAAACTTCCAAGGCTGTCAAAACCGAATCACCTTGGTCACACTTTGACCAGTTTTCAGAAACTGCTGTGCCACAGAATCATGGGAAGATTCCTTCTTTTGTGAGTTAAAATCTTTGCAGGACCCTCTTTCGGCTTGTTAGCATCACTGTACAATGGTTCATAGCGTTACACAGAAAAATATCCAAAGAGTGGAATGCTTTTATATGCACAAGATACACAGGTAAGAGGTCTCTCGAAACAGACCACTTTTAATGGACTACTTATACTGTATCTTAAAGTGCACAAGAGCTTTTGTGATAATATGAAACTCACATAAAACTGATACATTAAACTTGTCATTTTACTTAAGTACTAAAAAATACTTAACTACTGCTACTTAATAAATAACTTACTTGAGTACAAGTAGAAGTACTGAAAAATAATATGACTCAAGTAAGAGTAAATAAGTAGTTTGCTGAAAAACTAAAAAGTTACTACATTACAAAGTACTTTAATATTATTTTTCAATTTTTACACAAAATGAGGTGATGTTAGCAATATGTAGTGCTAAACACTCATTTAATTTTTCTGTTTCATTCATACAGGAAGCCAGAGGGCGCCCTCGCGCAGAAAGTCAACAAGTGAGATTCATAGAAGTATTAAACTCATGACGGTCTTTATATGGATATCAGATATCACAACAGCTGAATTAAATGCAGAGAGAGATGTTTTGACTGATGAAACATGAAGACAATAAACACATGACTGCGAGGACATACCTGTGTTCTTTAAGCCATCTCAGGAATTTAATAAGAATAATGTATATCTATAATGCAACGCTAATAAACATAGCCTGTATCATAGAATTTTATAACATAGTCTATATATTTTGTGTTAAGAAGCAACATGGACACACAGAAGTTATTTCAAACACGACGGATGTGTATATATGTAGGCTATGTATGATTTAGGAGCAAAACATGATATTAATCTCATAAATTGTTGCGTTTGATGCTATGCTAAGCAAACATACAGTGCTATTGTAAAGGAGGCCAGCTAGTAAGAGCTGTGTGAGTAAAACTCACTCCCCTGATCTCAAGAGGTGCTCAAGAAACTCACACTAGAGGCTGCGGTCTTTAGCCTCCTTGTTAGAGAACCCGCTTCCCATGGGTTTGAGTCCCGCTTAGAGCGGGTGGTTCGAACAGGAGGGGCTACACTATCCCTGTTGCCAAGAGCGATTATTTTATTACTATTTTTGAAAAAAGTAAGTCTACATAAGATCGTTTGAATGTTTTTAAGAAGGGCAAAAGCAAAGAAGGATGAGAGGTTCGATCAAAAAAATGAGGGATTAAAACAGTATGAATAGAAAGTGCCAGTAAAAAAAATAAAGTGGGGTACGTATTAACATGGTGAATTTTTTTCGTTCTACCGAAAATGTGCCGGGAACCAACTACACTATTATGTGCATCTGACTGGCAGATAAATCATGAAATCTTATTTCACTGTTGTTGCTAATGTTGAGGTTATTTCAGCTTCAAACAAAGTTTGCTTTATACATTTAGATCCACTGTACTGATAAAGAGGGCAAGCTTTACCATTCAAATGAACTGTGCGCATATGCATTTTAGACACTTACATTGTTCTTGCTCCATCCATGCAATAACTGTGTCCTTCTATGTGCCGAGTTTTCTATTTACTTCAGCTGCTCAGTGCTCTGGTAATATCAATGGAATATGAGCACAGCTCACTTACATTCACTAAAATACTGAAATGTTGGCGATACAGATTCAAAACTTGAGCGTCAATAATTGAATGTCAAAGTGCGGTTTGAATGCCCCACCAGCCCAGCTGAACTGGAAGTTTTGATTGCTTTTGCACCCGAGTCAGACCTGTCTGTTATTGGCTGAAGCGTATACGGGCTGCACCGCTGTAGTTTGAAAAGTGTCAGCTCGCCCTGTTGCTCCGTCGCCATCGTTTTCAAAGTACTTGGTGCTTTTGGTGAAAAATACATGTAGTGAAGATAAATACTTTATTTTTTATTCAACTCAAGTAAAAATACCACAATTTAATTATATGCAAGAAAGTAGAAAAAATTTAAAAATGTACCTTTCCCTATTCTACTTACAGAAAAAATGTAACTGGTGCTGCGTTCATTCCGTAAGTATAATAAGGAAGGCGTAGGACGTACAGAAGAAGAATATGAAAATGCGGTTTTGGCGGAAGCACTTGGAAGGCGATCATTTGTTTATATAAAGCATATACAGTACAGTCCAAAAGTTTGGAACCACTAAGATTTTTAATGTTTTTAAAAGAAGTTTCATCTGCTCACCAAGGCTACATTTATTTAATTAAAAATACAGTAAAAAACAGTAATATTGTGAAATATTATTACAATTTAAAATAACTGTGTATTATTTAAATATATTTCACAAAGTAATTTATTCCTGTGATCAAAGCTGAATTTTCAGCATCGTTACTCCAGTCTTCAGTGTCACATGATCCTTCAGAAATCATTCTAATATGATGATTTGCTGCTCAATAAACATTTATGATTATTTTCAATGTTGAAAACAGTTGTGTACTTTTTTTTTCAGGATTCCTTGATGAATAGAAAGTTCAAAAGAACAGCATTTATCTGAAATACAAAGCTTCAGTAGCATTATACACTACCGTTCAAAAGTTTGGGGTCAGTAAGAATTTTTATTTTTATTTTTTTGAAAAGAAATTAAAGAAATGAACACTTTTATTCAGCAAGGATGCATTAAATCAATCAAAAGTGGCAGTAAAGACATTTATAATGTTACAAAAGATTAGATTTCAGATAAACACTGTTCTTTTGAACTTTCTATTCATCAAATAATCCTGAAAAAAATATTGTACACAAATATTTTGTACAATTGTACACATTAAATGTTTCTTGAGCAGCAGATCAGCATATCAGAATGATTTCTGAAGGATCATGTGACACTGAAGACTGGAGTAATGATGCTGAAAATGCAGCTTTGATCACAGGAATAAATTACTTTGTGAAATATATTCAAATAGAAAAAATTATTTTAAATTATTTCACAATATGACTGTTTTTACTGTATTCTTAATTAAATAAATGCAGCCTTGGTGAGCAGACGAAACTTCTTTTAAAAACATTAAAAATCTTAGTGGTTCCAAACTTTTGGACTGTACTGTACATTTACATTTTTTTTTAAAATGACCGATCGTTTCTCTAGATAAGACCCTTATTTCTCGTCTGGTATCATTTAAAGCTCTTTGAAGCTGCACTGAAACTGTAATTTTGTCCTTCAACTGTTTGGAGATCATTGAAGTCCACTATATGGAGAAAAATCCTGGAATGTTTTCATCAAAAACACTCTAAAAACTAATTCAGGGGACCTTTAGTCATTACTTAAATATACATTGTTGTGAAATAAAAAATCAAGTTCTGAAATGCTGTTAGGCTTTTTACTTGTAATTGTTATTTTATTGAGCTTGGTTTATTGAACATTTTCAGTTAATCAAAAATGTATTTAATTTTAAGTTCTGTTAATGTAAAATACAATCTGATGACGTGTAAACGTGTTTCATTGTTTTGAGTTGTATGAACACTTCTTTTAACTGGGCTGGGATTTATATTTCCCATCATGCTTTGCCCATGGCACTTGAAAGGGAGAGTAAATGCTAAGTGTTATATAATGTTATTTGCACAAGATTAATGGTAAGGGAGATTTAGCAGTAATTAGGGTTTTGTTATGCTAATTTAGAAGAGTTAATGTGTTAATGTTGTTTTTTGGAGATTTACCATCATGGTGACAAGCGGTGCTTGGTAAGATCATGTTACTTAGAAAAGCAGTTTTATTGTGTCCAAAAAGCATCTTCACCTTACTTAAAACATTATGTTGGATCAACTCAAAATATTGTTTTGAATTAATGTAATTCTCCCAATTTGCTTAAGTCAAAAATTCTAGTGGAAAACGTTAACTTTTTTTTTTTGTTGAACCAATGTTTTGACTGAAGAAAGAAGGACATGAACATCTTGGATGACATGGGGCTGAGTAAATTATCAGGAACATTTATTTGAAAGTGGACTAATCCTTTAGCCCAATGCAGCTTGGACAAAACATCCAAGTGAAGAGTCGTTCTTTTTTCGACCCAGTGCCAAATTGACCCAAATTGCATTAACAAAATTCAACAGGGCGGGAATTGATTTTATCCAAGCAGTATTGATCAGATGGTCTCAGAAAAATGGGTTGAAAAATGATCAATGTTTCCTGTACAGCTATCGAGTGTGAATAAAATCTCAAAATAATCTATTGTCTTTGCCGACTGCAAGCAGCAGTACAGACTGGTTTAAATTCAATTGACAAATTACCAGAATTCTATGGAACAGAATGCAAGGTTCTGTACATTTTTGTTTTGTATTTTGGTACTCTTTAAAATTACATTGTCATATCAGGCATCCTAAATCCATCGCACATGCCTTCACAATATCTTTACCCAGCTCGTAAGTCTCTGTCTGCTTCAGAGCACACGGGGTTTAAGAATGAGACGGCAGCTTTATCTTTGGCTGTGACAGGATGTCGGTTTTGAACACACTGTCTGTCTGATGGATGACACTTGTGATAGGATTATTTCAATCTGCAGAAGACAGAACCAGAAATTACACAGCATATGCGTGCGGAAGCGCTTGGGTTTGTCAGTAAAGCATGCAGTGAGGCGCACATATGCTTAAACAGATGCACAGACCTTCGACACCACAGACGCACACGCACACACGCGCTCGACTGGTTAAATGCCCGAAGCTTTGAGAAAAAGCTTCCTTTAGCGAACATTAAACATCCATCAGCCTCTTGCTGATGAAGTCCATTAATTCCTGCAAAATGATAAAAGAGAGCAGTCACATAACGGTCATACTGAACACAGACAGATAGAGAATGAAATACTCTCATTTGCAACGCCTGTACTGAATAGAATCTTCCTAAATGAGGACATTATACACTATTGTCACATTTTATTTTCCCATCTTATAATGCAAGTCAATGCTTCTGGCATAAAAAGATTTATAATTTACTTTTTTTCCCACAATAAACTAATTACTGCTCATATATACTAGTTAAGGTAGTTGTTTTAGTTGTTAAGTTTAGGTATGTGGTATAGGATTAAGGGATGTAGAATAAAGGTCATGCAGAATAAGGCATTAATATGCGCTAATAAACAGCCAATATCCTAGTAATACGCATGCTAATTAGCAACTAAGCAACATGCATGGATGAATTGTTCACAATAAGATCAATAATATGCAATTCGCAAATAAACATGGTGAACATACTGGACTGCATAAATATAAAACAAGATAAATCATTATAAAACAGATACTCTAATTGTCAAGGTCAGAGCCTATTTCTGTTTCTTTTTGGTCTGTTAGTTAAGTTTCCACATGTTCATTTCAGTTCTATGTATTCATTTGTTGCCATGGTTACTAATTGTTTTGTGCACCTGTTTCTTGTTTAGTTAGTTTTCTCCTGTGTATTTAAGCACTCAATTTAGTTCTTCTCATTGTCCCGTAATTTCTTTATGTTTGTGAAGCTGTTACATTGTTTTTTTGGATTCATGTTGGACTTCCTTCTTTGTTTTAATTCATTAATAAAGTAAAACGGCTGATATTATATCAAAGACTTTATATATAGAAAGACGGCGCACTCGTATTATTATGAATGGTAGTAAGTGCAATGCACAATATGGTAGAATAAGTCCTGCCTTCTAAATAAGAGCCAATCACTGACTGGTAAAGTCATGATCCCATGTGAAAAAAGTACACTTCCAAAATGTACTATTTTCATGCACTAATTTTGTACTTAAGATGATCTTAAGAAGTACTAAAGAAGAATTTTTAGTATATTAAGAACATCTAAGTGTACTCAACTGTGCTATTTTGAGACACCATGAAATATGAACTAAAATGTGCTTTTAATATATATAATACATGTTCATTAACTAATGTTAACAAATGAAACCTTATTGTAAAGTGGTACCAGTTAATTTGGGTCACTCTCTGCTAGATCTAAATAACATCCCCAAACGGTATCTCCTATATAGCTGAATTTTAAGTGTACAAGGGAGAAGAAACAGCAGCTTTACAAGATGTCTACACAGGTGCTGATAAAAGACTCGCGCACACTCACTCGCACACGCCATCTGGGCCAGTCCCTTAGAGAGATCCGCTGACTAGCCCTCATTAGCTCCAATAAAGATCAACACCGCTGCTATCAGACACAATACTGGGACATTCACTCACTGTCTGCTGGAAAACCTTCAAAGTCACCGTTTTATTTCACTGACGGAAACGTTATGGTGAGGGAAAACATTTCTGGCTGGTAAAAATAAATATGTAATGCAGTGCGCAAGTGCAGTTTAAAAAGTTATTAGGTACTGCTGTCTAAACTGATTTCCTCACATGTACTGCAGTGCTGCTTTCAAATGCAGCTAAAGCCGAGCCCTGCGTTTGATCCATTCTGCTTTAAAGAGAAAGCCAGGTGGCACGGCCACACACATGCATGCCAACTAAACGCCTCCTAAAGAGCGAGCCGAGCAAAGGTCTGAATAGTGGAGCTGAAAATGAACAAACCTAGAAATAAGCAGAAAGATTAAAGGCATAGTTGACCCAAAAATGAAAATTTTTCCATGATTTACTCACCCTCAAGCCATCCTAGGTGTATATGACTATCTTCTTTTAAACAAACACAATCAGAGTTATATTAAAAAATCCTGGCTCTACAAAGCTTTATAATGGTAGTGAATATCGCTCCTGATCTAAAGTCCAAAAAAGTGCAAAAAGAGAGAAAACATGGGATATTTAAGACTAACACAATCTCATAACCATTATAAGTTCTGGAAAAGAATTTGTATTCCTTTAGCACACATTAAAATGTACAAAAGCTTGTAAGTTTGCTTAGATAAAAAACATCTGCCAAATGCATAAATACATATGTAAATATCCTTAAACGTGCCATCAAACATTTTTTTACAAGTCTAAGGTGTCCCCTGAATGTGTCTGAAGTTTCAGCTCAAAATACATTTTTTTAACTGCTATTTTGGGGCATAATTAGAAATGCGCCGATTCAGGCTGCGGCCCCTTTAAATGCTCACGCTCCCCGCCCACGGAGCTCGCGCTTGCCTTAAATAGCATGAACAAAGTTTTCACAGCTAATATAACCCTAAAATGGATCTTTACAAGATGTTTGTCATGCATGCTGCATGCATGCATTGGATCATGTGAGTATTGTATTTATTTGGATGTTTACATTTGATTCTGAATGAGTTTGATAGTGCTCCGTGGCTAAAGCTAACATTACACACTGTTGGAGAGATTTATAAGTTGTGTTTATGAATTATACAGACTGCAAGTGTTTAAAAATTAAAATAGCGACGGCTCTTGTCTCCGTGAATATAATAAAAAACAATGGTAACTTTAACCACATATAACAGTACATTAGTAACATGCTAACGAAACATTTAGAAAGACAATTTAAAAATATCATGGTATCATGGATCATGTCAGTTATTATCGCTCCAACTGCCATTTTTCGCTATTGTTCTTGCTTGCTTACCTAGTCTGATGATTCAGCTGTGCACAGATCCAGATGTTAATACTGGCTGCCCTTGTGTAATGCCTTGAACATGAGCTGGCATATGCAAATATTGGGGGCGTACATATTAATGATCCCAACTGTTACGTAACAGTCGGTGTTATGTTGAGATTCACCTGTTCTTCAGAGGTATTTTGCACAAATCAAATTTACATAAAAGGAGGAAAAAATAGAGTTTGAGACTCACTGTATGTCATTTCCATGTACTGAACTCTTGTTATTCAACTATGCCAAGGAAAATTCAATTTTTAATTCTAGGGCACCTTTAAAGGATTAGTTCACTTTAAAATGAAAATTGCCCCAAACTTAACTCACCCTCAAGCCATCCTAGGTGTATATGACTTTCTTGTTGACAAAGACAATTGGAGAAATATTAATAAATATCTTGATGCATCCAGGCTTATAATGGCAGTAATGCGTTACAAAATGAGTATGAGCTGAAGAAAGTCTCTCCATCCACATCCATCCATCATATTCCACATGGCACCGGAGGGTTAATAAAGGCCTTCTGAAGTGAAGCAATGTATAAATAAATAAATAAATAAATAAATAAAATAAATCCATATTAAACAAGTTATGAAGTAAAATCAAGCTTCTGCCAAACCGCCTTCCATATTCTTCAAAAAGCTTACGCTGAATGTCCTACGCCTTCCCTATTCAACTTCCGGAACTGACGCAACGCCAGTTCTGTTTTTTTTTTCTGTAATTTGAATACAGAAGCCAGTCTGGCGGAAGCTGGATTTTTGACTTCATAACTTGTTAAATATGGATTTTTTTTTTTTTTTTTTTTTCAACACTACACAAAATCATTGCTTCGCTTCAGAATGCCTTTATTAACCCTCCGGAGCCGCGTGGAATATTTTTATGATGGATGGATGTAGATGGAGACACTTACTTCAGCTCATACTCATTTGGTAACACATTACTGCCATTAGAAAGCTTGGATGTATCAGGATATTTATTAATATTTCTCAGACCGTCTTCATCAGAAACAAGAAAGTCATATACACCTGGGATGGCTTGAGGGTGAGTAAAGCTTGGGGTAATTTTCATTTTGAAAGTGAACCACTCCTTTAATTAAGAAACCGAAATAAAAAAAAAAATGCATCATAATAATGTTTTTGTTGTTGTTGTTGTTGTTATTGCTGTTGTTTTGTTGTTTCTATTCAGCTGCTTTTAACCATGAACATATGCGGATCAAACTGACCCACAAACACAATCGTAATCAACATTTTGTGCTCACATTCTACAACATCAGTGTGTTGATACTCATCCGACATGCTGAACCAGCTCCAGGAGCTGCAGGACTGATAACTGAATGATTTACTGTCTAAACAACACTTTAGCAATGCTTAATGAGCATTTATACTTTATAGCAATAATCATATTAAAAGGCCAACAGCACATTCAGCACCATCTTTAAGTAAACAGTTTTTTTTATTATGGTGCAGAAATGTTAACTGAATGTTTGCTGCACTCAAGGGCAATAAAAACTTTAGGGAGATACAAGACTTTAACAGCACAATAACACTACAACAACCCATACTAAAGCCCTGGAGTGCGAATCGATGGGATGCATCAGTGAAACGCGTTACAGTTCAGCAGGGGTTTTACAGCAAGCCAGAAACTGAGTTTTTATAGTAAGGCAAGAATCCATCTAAATTGTATTAAATGAATATGCTGTATCAAGATATAAATATTTCACTAGAACTCGTTTTTGACATTGAGTTGATTTTGGTCTTTGTAAAAGCACTGGGGTTGGGAAATGAACCTTGCTGCCTCCACACATCACACCATTTATATGTTGCAGGAATCGGAGACTGCGGTCGGGTCAAGAATGCTGGCTTTGATTCTATTCTCAAACACAGATTCAAAAGATTCTGGTTCTGACGCTTTGGGCGATTAAGCTGAAAGAATTAGATCTTCGATTAAAACAACAAGAATGTGAGGCTCAGGCATTAAGGCTTTGAGTAATTGAAGCTGAGCGAGTGCAGCATATAGGAATGAGATGGAGACTGAGATTAAGTAGCAGACCTACTCCATCACCTCGTGTTGGATCAATAGCAAATTTGTGTTAAAAACAAATCTACAGTGGAGAGACTGGAATCCAGTTGTCTAAGTGACAAATACACAGTCATTATGTGTTTGAGTGAGTGTGAACAAGTCAGATCACAACAGCTCCATATTCTTCAAGCATAAGGAGAAAATGCTGAGGAAACAAAGATGGGGCTCTTTTCACAGAAGTAGTTTCAAGCTGTGATTTTAAGATGAAAAAGTCCTGGGCCAGAAAGTGAATTAATAAATAAAAGCTCAAATTACTTTTCAGCTGTGTCTTGAACAAGAGAATCCTTTGCCTGCTGTAGTTCATGCACAAATTAATAGAGAATCTTTCACATTCTGCCAATAATCATCACACACACTTACATAATAACAAAAACTACCACAGTATTTTTGTAATACCAAAGTCCCTTTAAGACGAGTCATTTCACTCGGTGACCATCTCTGAAACGCCTCTCGGGCATTCAAGTGCAGCTCCTATCTCTTTGAACGGGGAAACATCAAATTCCCCAAAGCTGTTCATAAAGCTTTCGATTAAATTTCATATTTGAAATCATCTGACAACAACTGTTTTGTTTAGTAACTGGAGCTTCTAACGGCAGCTGCTGTGACACGAAGACTTTACCAAATGCCGATTGGCTCTTATTTAGAAGGCGGGACTTATTCCGCCATATTGCGCGTTGCACTTTCTCCCATTCATAATAATACAAGTGCACTGTCTTTCTATATTTAAAGTCTTTGGTAATACTAAAAATGGTACATTTTGCCATTGGTACATATCCAAAACAACCATGGTTTAAGCAATTGAGGGCTTAAAGGTGCTAAAAAGGATGTTTTGTTTTATACATTTTTGCAATATTACTTGAAACTGTCTTTACTAAGTGATAAAAGACTATTTATTAGGTGCACTGAAAGGAACATTATTAATATACATCATCTGTGCACGAGGTAGGGCCTTAAAAACATCAGCCAATCGTTTACGCGATCATCGCGTAAACGATTGGCCCTCTGGCTTGTCAATCACTGCCATGATGTTCCTTGTGAGAGACGCGCGGCTGCGCGCTTTAGTAACTTTCCACACTCCACAGTCGCCGCATGCAATGTTTTTGTCAGGAGACAGGAGTAACAACTGCAGATTATGAGTTATCTGCGGTGAGTCCGACATAAAGAATCCACTAAGTGTGTGCGCGGCTTAATGATTGTAAGGCCGATTATGAATGTAAATTGATACTTATGACTGATCGCGCTCAAACGCGTCGTCAGAGCCAGTTGCGTTCAGTCTGCGATTACAGTCGGTGTTCAAATTCCATGTGAAAGTATATAAATCTGCTTCAGGAGCAGGAAACTATCGCTGTATGTTGAGCACAGTCAGAATGTGTGCCCGGCTTAATAACACCGCGAATGCCGGTGGTAAACACTCGTGCACAAGTTTTGGGAGGTGTTCACTTGAATTAAGCTGTGAAGGAGGGGGGTTGTTCTTCCGCATGCACTCATTTCAAAAACTCAGTCGATGAAAACATCCTCTGTACCACCTTTAAAGTTACAAATATCATGGTGAGACAACCGTCCTGGTACTTCAACTTCAATTTCAACTTCAACACTTTATTAAGTCTCCGAGGGGCAATTGTTTTGCAGACAGTGGCAACAAACAAAGAAATACATGCATCCACCCAGTCGACAACAGGACAATGCAATAGAAAACATAGGGATAAAAATAAACAGTAGTTCAAAGGCTAGTTCACCTAAAAATGAAAATTATGTCATTAATTACTCACCCTCATCCGTTCCACATCCGTAAGACCTTCATTAATCTTCGGAACACAAATTAAGATATTTTAGTTGAAATCCGATGGCTCTGTGAGGCCTCCATAGGGAGCAAGATCCATAAAGGTACTAAAAACACATCTAAATCAGGTCATATGAGTACAGTGGTTCAATATTATTATAAACCGACGAGAATATTTTTGGTGCGCAAAATAACGAAATAACGACTTATTTAGTGATGGCCGATTTCAAAACACTGCTTCAGGAAGCATCGAAGCGTTATGAATCAGTGTATGAAATCATGAATCAGATCGGATTCAAACCCGCCAAACGGCTGAAATCACGTGACTTTGGCGCTCCGAACTGCTGATTCGATAAACAGATTCACTGTGGTCCGATACTTCCTGAAGCAGTGTTTTGAAATCGGCCATCACTAAATAAGTCGTTATTTTGGGTTTTTTTGGCGCAGCAAAAATATTCTCGTCACTTTATAATATTAATATTAATCGATGTACTCACATGACCTGATTTAGATATGTTTTTAGTACATTAATGGATCCTGAGAGAGTGTCCATTGCTTTCTATGGAGGCCTCACGGAGCCATCGGATTTGAACTAAAATATCTTAATTTGTGTTCCGAAGATTAACGAAGGTCTTAAGGGTGTGGAACGGCATGAGGGTGAGTAATTAATGACATAATTTTCATTTTTGGGTGAACTAACCCTTTAAGTTAAGTTTAAAAGTTTAAAAGTAACTTTCTTCATTAAATGTTAAAAGTTTCTTCATTATGGTATCATAATGAAGAAAATCTTGAATGCAATGTAAGTCACTTTCAATATAAGTGCATATCTCATTAAAAAGGATTGTGTGTCAAGGTCATTAAATGTCTTAAATTATCAAATAATTTCACTTTTTAATGACAAGGCAAGATTCGCTCAGGTTATAAAACGTCATGTGGTGTGACTCCTCAAGATATAAAGATATTTGATTGTTGTTACCTTAAAATATATATTCTAAAACTTTTTTTAAAAGATTAAGATGCGTACATGTCATTAACATTTACTTGTCATTAAATTGAAACTTCTGTTGAAAATATGAATGTTTTTCAAAACCATAAACCAACATTCGAGGAAATTTCTTGTTGTACAAAAATCTTATATTCTTTTATTTATTAAATTTATAGTAGTTTGTACCATGACAATATTACCATATTTGTTCAGTTTCATATCGCCAAGAGAAATCATAATGTAACATCATATTCTGCAATAAACTCTTACTGAGAATAATAGACAGGGCATATAAACATACTCACATACACTGAACGTACAGTAGAAAGTGTTTTTTAGAAAGCCAGAGGAGAATAAAGAAAGGGCAGACGGTAATAAGACTTTATGCAGTCTGCATTACGATGAGTCGAGGTCATTGATGTGGGTTAAATCCAGAAAGAATATCACAGCATGACAAGTTCTTTCTTTGTGTGCTGTACAGATGCATGAGGTTTTCTTTCTTATGTGCTACAGTAGTTTCTGTGCTCAGGTTTCTCTGTGAATCAATGATCACAACAGCTATAGTCCTGCAGTAGCGGATCAACAGCCTGTGAAAGCTGCTCTAGATGTGTTTGGAGATGAATTCATACAAGCATGACGAGGACATCCATTCTTAAAGTCCCAGAGGTGAAAGAAAAGGGCATTTTCTTCAGTCACATAATGACCAAGCCTCAAAATGAGAGTGAAAGGCCTTCCAAAACACTTCAATAATAGTGGAAAATATACACACGGTGAAAACTATTTTCCCTCAGAAAGAGTTACTGCAAGTAAAACATTCAATTAAATATGACATTTTGAAATAGAAAGTTTTCTTGTAAAACATACACCAATAATCTTACAACCTCAAGATCATTTTTTTAGTGTACTTATCACTAATACATACACTGTTGTTTACAATATTTTAATATTTTTAAAAGAAGTCTCTTCTGCATTTATTTGATCAAAAATACAAAAAAAAAAAAAAGTAATATTGTGAAATATCATTTCAATTTAAAAACAACTGTTTTCTATCTTAATATTCTTTAATTAAAATAGAAATATTTTGTAACAATATACACTACGATTTAAATGTTTGGGGTCAGTAATTTATTTCTTTTTTTTATTATTATTTAGAAATTAATACTTTTATTCCGCAAAGATGTGTTAAAGTGATAAAAATTGATACTGAAGACTTAAATTGTTTGAAAATATTTATATTTTGAATACATGCTGTCACTTTATTCATCAAAGAATCCGAAAAAAAATATTAAGCAGCACAGTTGTTTCCAACATTGATAATAAATCATCATATTAGAATGATTCCTGAAGGAACATGTGACACTGAAGTCTGGAGTAATGATGTCTTCATAACTAAAATGCTGTAAATTCAGCTTTGCTTCCCTGAAATAAATTACATTTTAACATATTCACATATATAACAGTTATTTTAAATTCTAATAATATTTCACAATTTTTTACTGTATTATTGTTCAAATAAATGCAGCCTTGGTGAGCAGAAGAGACTTCTTTCAAAAACATTAAAAAGTCTTACCAACTCCAAACTTCTGATTTAGTTCATTAATTGCATGTGTATGTAAAACTAGATCAGTGCATTTCATAACCTGAAATCTCAAGAGCGATTTGTGCAAAGATGAATCTGACTGGACTGGATCTTTTACACAGCCAGACACAGAGGAAAAAATAGACTCAGTTTGTCTGACAGTCTTGTAAGCGAACAGAAAGCACAATATCAGTACAGCAACTGTCCTTACGAGTGTAAGCCACGAGACAGGCTGTGATTCAGGGCTCTCAACACTGGGAAATGCAATTGAGTGGTGTGAACCCATTTTTTCCACCATTCACATGCAAATAAGCCTCTCTGGCATTTCTGCAGATGTAGCACTGAAAGTTTCCTACACCTACAGCTCTGCTATAAGTGAGCTTTATGAATACATTCAGCTGGAGATCACACTTGCTGGCTGCTGGTCTCATGTGTTCAGATTTAAATGAAGTAAAAGGGCAGGACTATCAGTCACTCCGGACAGGCGAAGAATTTATAATGCTGCGAGAATACAGCTGCACACATTGTAACTCTGCTTTAAAACGTATTAAGATGTACAACATCATAAATGACCAGTTTGCACACAGCAATTCTGCCAAAATAGTGCTTTAAAATGCAACCTCTGTGTCCATTTACTGTAAAATTGGATATAATCTTGCACAGACAAGCAGTTATATCAGATTAGTCACGTTTTATGGTTCTAAATTCTAAAACAAATAAGACCATTTTATTCTCTTTTACAATCAGTGTGTTGTTCATTTGGCCGAGACTTAAATTTTTTGTTCACAAATTGATCACTGAGTCTAAATTATTTTCTGTGGTAATCAACAGCATGCCACAGATGTTGTGGATAGAGCATCACTGCACAAAAATGATTTCTAAAATAGTATTTTTTGTCTTGTTTTTTAGTTTCATATCTAAACATTCTTAAATCAGGATAGGTTATGTATAGGTTAGGTTAGGTCAAGTATGGTTACTTGCAGGGTTATTATTGTTTTTTTTTTTTAAAAAAACATAAATGTCTATACTTTAAATAAAATAAACATTAACATTAACATTTAAAAAGGACTATTTCAGCTGTTTGCCAAGGCAACATTTCTCATTTTTGGTTACTTTAAGTTGAAGTACTAAAATAACTCAAATGTGGCCAATATATGAAAGCTGATAAATAATGGATTATTTCCTTCAGATGCACACGCTTTGACATGATGGTTTTGAATTGCTTGAAATATGATTGAAGTCACTTCAAAAAGGAAAATACAGTTAAGTATAACATGTGCAGCGCGAGTCTGTCATATAGGCTATAATATTATAATCAGAACATTATAATTGTGTGCTTGGGATTTAATGATGAGACGGATTGCATATTTGAGATGGACTGTATATTTTCAGCATGTAAGAAGCAAATTTGCACAGTTGGACAAGTACAAATTCTTCCACTAACATTTAGCTTGATTTAAAGGCAATGAAATGGATCCCAGGTCTAAAGTACCGCATCCAGCAGTCACAGTGAGAGGATAACAGGGATTACAGATGAAACGGCTCAATTACAGCACAAAGTCTCTCCCCTGTATCACTGTTTACAGAGCATGACTTCACATACGACAAGTCGATTTCTAGCTCAACCTCATTCCTGTGCATAGGAATACCTGTTTGTCCAAACAGGAGCAGACAGGATGGGGGGGGGGGGGGGGGATAGTCAAAGTATGAGTAAGTTATTAAATCATTCACTCAGGCGATTTGTTCAAAACACAGATTCATTCAGAAACAAAACAAGTAATCGCCTTTATGAGTGAGTCATTGAATCATTCACTCAAATGATTCATTCAAAAACACTGATGCATTCAGGAACAAAACATGCAATTGCCTTTATGAGCGAGTCATTGAATCATTCACTCAGGTGATTTGTTTTAAAACGGATTAATTCAGGAATAAAACAAGTAATTGCCTTTATGAGTGAGTCATTGAATCATTCACTCAAGCAGTTTGTTCAAAACACTGATTCAATCAGGAACAAAACAAGCAATTGCCTTTATGAGTGAGTCACTGAATAATTCACTCAGGCGATTTGTTCAAAACACTGATTCATTCAGGAATGGAACAAGTAGACAGGCTCATTCGAGATGCATCAGCACTGCGCAGACCGATCTGCGAATGACATCAAAGTACATCAAAGAAAGCGAATCACAAGCATAAGAAGTCATATGCTCTCCAATCGCTCTCACAGTACTTTGATGTCATACATCGATTGGCCTACAGTCTTTATGAGTGAGTCATTGAATCATTCACTCAGGTGATTTGTTTTAAAACACAGATTCATTTAGAAATGAAACAAGTGTCTTTATGAGAGTCACTGAATCATTCACTCAAGTGATTCATTCAAAAACACTGATCCATCCAGGAATGATACACCACTGTTTGTAACAACTTTATAAACGTTTGCCACATTAACTGAGGGTAAAATTAAATAGAACACATAAGTATTTGAGGATAGAAAGAGGGAATATGATTGAGACAACTCAATCTTGTATGACTGATGCACAACAAAATTAAATATAAAATGGTTATCATGTTTCTATGTATCATATGCCATGTTGCTTCACTTTTTCTGCATCATATCTTAAATAAAAATATAACGACCATGAATTTCATTCAAACTAACTTTTGATGAAAAATCTTTTTTAAAAGGCCTAAAAAGTTCAGCCACAATTTTCACTGTCCATCTAAAGAGAGACATAAAATGATGCCCTTTCAGAATTACATTGACTAAAGCAGTCCGAACACAAAGACACTTTGTCCAATCTTCTAGATTAGTTCACATAAATGATAAAGTACTGGGCTTGTGAAGAGCCTGCATTGCCCTTGGCTGTATTGAAGTAATGGAAGAGCTGAAATGATGTACAGCTGTCTCAGGACACAAAATCCTTCATCTGTTCATGTCGTCTGTCTGTAGTGCTCTTAAAAAATTGTTCTGAAAATACAAGCCCTGAGGAGCTTCAAAAGATAATGATGGATTCTTCTTATTGATATAAAAGAAAGAAGACACACAAATGGCTTATTTTATTGCTAGATGTAACAAATTATGGCTTTGTTGCTTCATAGCAGCTAAGCACCAAGAAAATAAAGACTGTCATCATTTCTTTTTAGGAACCAATTGATTTTTACTTAAATGAGTGCGACTGAGGGTTGCATTGACATAATAATTGACTACGAATTCTAAAGCTGATAAAATACATGCATTCGTTCACATGAATGCATGTATATCTTCTCTAATGCAACTGAGGATTGCACTGAAATAATAAACAGATATAATTTCTAAAGCTGATAAACCACATTTGCCCTACCGGAATATTGTAAAGTCTGAAATAATTACTATGTTTTAATGTTTTTGAAAAAAGTCTCAATGGCAATTTATTTCAATAGTCCTCTACTAACTATAATTAGACTATTAGTTGGGTAAGGATTAGAAAAATAAGTTGACATGTACTTGTAAAGTTACTTATAGTCAGTAAAATGTCTAAGGAGGACCATCGCAATAACAAAGCCTGTTATACTCACCAAGGCTGCATTTATTTGACCAAAAATAATTATAATAAAATTAAATCAAAGCACTCTTGGTGAGCATAAATCGTAATGAATCGTAATGAACTTTTGACTGGTAGTGTATATGCATTAATGCATGTATATTTCGTATTTTCTACTCACCCTGAAGTCTATACCAACTGTTGAGATGAAGCTCCCAGCCAGAAAAGCTCCATCTTTGAAGCGAACCAACAGACAGGTTTTCCCCACCCCAGAGTCACCGACCAGCATTACCTGGAGAGAAACACATATTAAAGATGGAGCAAGACATGCAATATATCCCATCATCCTTCTCTTGTCTTCCCTGCCTCTTATTCTATTAAGAGACAAAACAACCTCTCATCTTTCCATCAGTGTCAATCAAACTATGTCTGCTTCCCTGCAGCACTTAGAAAGACTCTTTCAAGGCTGTGAAGATTAAAGGCAGGAATATCGTAGTGGGAAGGAGGGGTTTGCTTGCAGTAGAGGAGATTAGATCAAAACTACAGTGCACACTTACACCAAAACTCCACAGCTTTAAATCTGTGATTTTCCCAAAAGGAATGGATTTTGCTTTTTTAAACCTATATAATCTCTTGACATACTTGAACTTCATTTCAAAATAAATTCACTGTTTTATTTAGATTCCCCTCAGACCTGCAGTTAAAACTTGCAATAGACAAACAAGCTCAGGTGTCTCCCCTTGTGAAAAAAAAGTGCACTTAATGTAACTTCAAATTTTAAAAGTATATTTAAAGGGGTGGTTGATTATGATTTCACTTTTTTTTTACTTTAGTTAGTGTGTAATGTTGCTGTAAGAGCATAAACAACATCTGCACTCAAAGTTCAATTTTTTAAAGAATTCACTTTTTAAGAACTGGGGCGGGAGCAGCAGCTCATTTGCATTTAAAGGGACACACACAAAAACGGCGTGTTTTTGCTCACACCCAAATAGGGGCAAATTTGACAAGCTATAATAAATGATCTGTGGGGGATTTTGAGCTGAAACTTCAGAGACACATTCTGGAGACACCAGAGACTTATATTACATCTTTTTAAGAGGCATTATAGGTCCCATTTAAAAAACTGTACTTACACATAAAATAACATTAATGAAATAAAAGGTCACTTAAAAGAGAATACACTTTCATGACTGTTTCTTAACACACAAGGGAGTCAAAAAAAAAAAAAAAACTCTTAAGTTCAACTTATTGCATTTGATTTAAAATTCTCAACACTCAATTGCATGTTATTTACAACTAAAATTAAATGTATTAAAGTTTATAAATTTTCTTTTAATTGTAAATAACATGCAATTGAGTGTCTGAAAACATTATTCAGTTCACACCAAGTATATTCTCTTAAAGTATATTATTTCCATTATAAGTGCTCTTTGTAAAAATATTTTCACAAGGTTCATTAATGAAAGAAGCTTCTTGAATGAAATTTTTCACAAACAGCATTGGTTGATTTATAATATTTACAACAATGCTAAATGATATGCAGCACAAGTAAAAAATGAGTAGAATGCACGTTAGGAAACGCTGGTTTAAATTTATGGAGCTGCAGGATCAGTTTGGCGTTGCACCGCTATTCCGGTTCCTTTGCATTGTCCACTCGTAAGTGACTACTGATGATTCCTGATTGCATTTGATGCAATGTATGTAAGCCTATGCATATGATTCAACAGGGAATGATTATATAAATGCATTAATCACCAGATCAGAACTGTCTTCCACACCAAAGTCATCTAAACATTTCAGAATAAATATGCAAAGCTAAAAAAAAACTCATTATGCAGAATGTGACAGGAGAAAACTGAGAATGCTTGTAACTGAGCATATTTGCATCAGGCTGGATAACCCAGTTGCTGTGCTCTGGCTTATCTATATTGACACAGCTGTTCAATTAGAGGCTGTGCTTAAACTCGAGTCAAACGGAGCACGTAATTCTCATCCATATGGGACAGCTGGATAGTATTTCATTGTTTTTAATTATTGTTGTAGCATAAATAAAATCCACAAACTCCATGCATAGTAAAGCTGCACACAATAATTGGCTATGAAATATAAATTTTATAACACAGTAGCCATGTTTATGCTGGCAAAATATTTATGCATATATGTATGGCAAGCCATTTTAACACTTTTAGTAGGCCTATCTATTTAAAAATGAAAAAAAGTGATTTTTTTCAAGTAGAACAATTTATTAAACAAACTTTAATAACATTTAAAAAAAAAAAAAAAAGCAAAAAAAAAAAAAAAAGCATGCGTTTTATTACTTTGCTATACCAGGCTTTTATGCCTCATGTAATATGATATAGTGAGAATATGAAGGAAAAAACAGCTGAATTTTATTCAGAGACTTTATTCCCAAACAGAGCAAAAAATACACAATTTAGTGCAGATGCTGATATTTATATGGACAAAGTAAGATTAATTGTTGATGTTTTTAATATAAATCATCTTTAAAATAGTATAGCAGATACTTACATAAAATGCACACAAACATCAGTCATCACTCTTTATCTCCAAACAATATCATTAAGATTATTAGACATTTAAATGCTTAGTTTTATGATCAAAGCTCTGTAGTTTTAAAACATATAATGCAGTACAATGATGATTGAGAGATGAACAACCCCTGAAAAAGCCTGATGATCATATTTGAGACTCATATATATATATATATATATATATATATATAAATGTATGTATGTATATTATATTATATTTACATATAACACTTGAGTTGCTGTTATTTTTAGGTTTACTTCAGCAATACTTAGAATGAAGAACCTCAGAAGCCCAGAGAATCTTAGTTACCTCAAATTAGTTAGTAACAATGAAATGGATACTTTACACTGTTGAGATGTGATGAATGAGAACTAGTGATAAGAACTAATTAGAACTGGAATATTAATCTTCTGAACGGCTAGGTAAATTCAAATATACTATTATGTACTGAAACTACTTACTCGTAAATATATATATATATAAAAATAAAAAAAAATAGGCTACTAGTAATATAAAATGCATGAAGGATTAAATGTGTAATCGGCTTGCCATCAGCATGATGTTCGCGTTGTTAAAGCAGAGCGTGTGTTCAGCTCGTCTCGTACCTTGAAAGCGATGTCGTAGAATTCGCCGCTGTTGCTGAGAGACGGTCGGCTGGGATGCACCACTCCGTTGGACTGGGTCGGGACTTTCTTACCCTTCTCTTTATCGCTCATAGGAGATGAGCTCGGTGAATTTGAACTCCCCTTTCCTTTGACCGCTTTTTTCCTCGACATAATTATTATGTATTCCTCGTGTGCCAAGAGTAATTTATAAAGCACGCACTATTCAGCCCCAGGTTACTTTTCCCGATGTATAGCCTACGTCTTAGTAAGCGTGAATTAACTTTTCATCAATAAGCGTGTGCATGACTTCGTGGTTCCGTCAAATAAAGAGTGCGAGCAGTGCACCTGCTTCTGACGCTCGCGACTGGTCCAGAATTGTGCAAAGAGAAAACGTCTCTGCCTCCTAAATGCACTTGTGCTGTTGCTCCGTCAGTATGAAAGGGAAAATTCACCTCACTCCTCTAAGCAGCGTAGTAGTGCACGCGCGCAAGGCGCGTTGTCAACAATCAGTGGAAGTGTTGGCCACGCGCACACTGAGCGCATCCTGGCAGCGCGCGAACGCTCCACTTGTTGGAATACAAAACCCTCTTAAAGGCGCAGTCTTATTTTGGTCAGGATTAGTTTTAAGTACGATGGCTTGACAAAGAATGAACTCGAAGATATCAGCAGGCTGATTAGACAGCTAAAACTTACATTAACATGAGTGTTTACACTCCAACACAAAACAACACTTATACTTCCATGACAGACAAAACACACTTTTTTTCTTAATATGGAAGCTTGTTTCCGTCACAGAATAATAAAAAAGAAAAGTCAGACTTGGAGATATAAGCTTGCAATTGCGAGAAAAGAAGTGAGAATTGTGAAATAAATATTCTTATTCCAGTGTGGAAACAAGCTTCCATACATGAATGTTTTTCCTGGAAAAATTCGCTCATTCTTCACTCTAAAAATAACTCAAATTGGGTTAAATATGGACAAACCCAGATATTGGGTTAAATGTTTGATCAAACCTGCTGAGTAGTTTTATTTAACCCAACTATTGTTTAATAATTACTATATTGCTTGCTTAAAAAGAACCCAAAATAGTTTTGAAATTAACATTTATTAACAAGTATAATAAATAATAAACATATTAAATAAAATTAATAAATGTTCACCTAGTAATCATGTGTCTGATGTTAAATTTTGGGTTCATTTTAAGCAACCGTGCGTATGGTAATTTTCAATCAATAATTGAGTTAAATGAAACTACCCAGCAGGTTGGTCAAAGATTTAACCCAACTGTTGGATTGTTTTTAATCCAGCATTTTTTAGAGTAAGCTCGAAGTCATTTCAATAGTACATTATGCTACTATTAATGAAAGTAACCAAAAATAACAAGATATTTATGTTGCAATATTCTTGGCCGGACTTTATTCCGACAGTCAAAAGTCTGACTCGTTATTCAAGTGAAGATATGACTCATGTTCAAGTGTGGAAAATATAACACCAGTTTTTCAACACAGACTCTTACATAAGCTTCAGTACATGTATAGTCACTAGTGACTCACATGACTAAAAAAAGCTATCATTTGTTACAATCGTAATAAGAAATTATTCCTTAAAAAACAAAACAATTATCCGCAGCCTTAAGATTTCCTTCTGACCATCTGCTACTGTCATGAATTGCATGAAGTGCACTGAATGACTATCCCACAAAGGTCATTTTTATCCTACACCTGTCGCTTGGATCAGTTGCTATAGTTACGTTCTAATTGATTTCTTCCTTTCTCAGGCTCAGTCTAACATATCAAACTTAACCTACAGGCAATACAATCTCTCCTTTATGGAGACACACTGTCACCTCCTAATATAATTACTCGTCATGAGCCCTTCACTTATTCGCCGCTGCAAATAAAGGATCTGTCCAATGGCAACTGCTCAACCTAAATGAGGAAGGATAATTACCAGAAACAGATGCTCAAAGTCAGTGAGAGATCAGTTTAGAGATGGCCGGTCTGTCTTGCGTCTGCGGACACCAGCGCTTGCCAATTGTGGCTCATTATGACATCATGCAGGTCTTATTCTTGAAGATTTGATGATCTGATGAAGACAATCTAGATCCAGAAAAGACGCAACCTGCTTCAGGAGGATGATGTTCATTATATTATATCCTAATCTAGATCCAGAAAGGATGCAACCCACATCTGAAGGAGTATATTATATTGTACATTAGTCACGTATGTCTTGTTTAGTTGATTTTTGTTTTGGAAGCCATTTACACAACACTGTTTTCAACTAAAACTTTTTACGCGTTTACACGACAACAGCTTTTTGGGGGCCTGAAAATGCAAACTTTTGAAAATGGAATTCAAAGTGCAAGTTTTTGAAAAGCAACATTCTAAAAAATGCTGGGTTAAAACAATCCAATTTGGGTTAAATATGGACAAACTCAGCAGGTTGGGTTAAATGGCACCTATTATGCCCTCTTTAACAAGATGTAATATAAGTCTCTCATCTGGTCAAGTTTCAGCTTAAAATACCCCACAAATTTGCCCCTATTTGGGGATGAGCAAAAACATCCCTTTTACTATATTACTATATTGCTGGCTAAAAAAATAAATCAAAAATTGGTTGAAAAAATGGCTGGGTGAAAACAACCCAATCCCTGGGTTTGTAAATATTTTACGTATTACATATCTGTGTAAACTAAACACAAATTTGTGAAAATGATGGTGATGTCAGGTGCATGCACATTAAGGGCCCTATCATTCACCCGCCGCAATGCGATGCCATGCGTGACGCAAGTGTTTTTTGCTAGTTTCAGCCTGACGCAGTTATCATTTTCACATTCTGCGCCACATTGTTTAAATAGCAAATGCACTCAAGCCCATCTGCCCATGGCAACTGAAAACGACTGTGCCATTGACCAACAAAAACCTGCTCTAAAGTCAATGCCGCAGTATTTTTTTGTTATTTAAAGAGCGCATTAGTAATATGCGCCTATATGCGGGTGCACAACGCGTGTACACTCTGCTTGTTACACACACAGCAGCACACAAACATGCCAAATATTAAAAATAAAAGGATTATAATGTAAAAGATGATTATTGTGTGCGTAAAAATAAAAATGCTTTGGTGGAATCTGGCTTGTCCCGTAGATGTCTCATAGACGCTTCTCTAGCGAGGAAACAGATCTGCTCGTTCATGAGGTTAAAGCAGTGTTTCTTGCAAATTCCACCATGTAAATAGCAATTCTGCCTTGGAGTGAGTGCAGCCACCTTTTAAAGGGAATGGGAGATGAGAGTCTGATTGTTTTTTTGCACATTATGACCAAAACACACCCATGACTCATTAGAATAGATACAACCCTGAATTTGGACCATGCGCGCCGACCATGAACGGGATCATTTCGACAATGGTGTCATCTGTACGCGAAAAATGCAAAGGAAAAACTTTCCAGTTTTTAGTAGATTGTTGTGTAAACATACCCTCAAATTTGGGTCTGTTCCTGTTTTCCCGTGTTCCCTGTCATTGTTAGCTGACCAGTTCATTTCCATATTTACTGATTAGTTTCACCTGCATTTCATTTAGATGCCTTTGTTTTCTTAAATACATACCTGCATGTGTGTGTATTTATATATACAGTACACACACATATATTATGTAACAAACTTTCATTTTGGATGCAATTAATCACGATTAATCGTTTGACAGCACTAAATATAATATATTTAAAGAGCTATTGCTTTTCCATGTCTTCATATCTGGTCAAATGGGCACTTTAAAGCTCTCTCTTGAACTGGTTATAAAATAATAATAATTATTATTATTATTAATAATATTATTTATAATGATATTAATAATCTGTCTTTATTATTATTAATAATAATAATAACAACAATATACAGTTAATTGCAAATTTGACCAAAAATAATTTAATAATAATAAAAATTAAAAGAAATATTACATAATATTAGTAGTATTATTTGTCATTATTATTATTATTATTATTAATATACTGTTAATTGAAAATCTGACCAAAATAGATGAAAATGGGAATAATTTAATTTTGAGGGAATTAAAAATTAAAAAAATATTAAATAATCAAATAATAATCAAAACATTTACAGTTTTGCATAGTTCTGTGTAACTGTGTATCTGAAAAAAAAAATGACAGGAGTAATACACTGAAATTAGGACTGTAAATTGTGTTAATTTAGTATATATTTTTAAAAGTATATTATATAATATAGCATATTATAATAATTTATTATTGCAATAAAATATTAACACATTTAATCATGCCTATACCTGACTTAAATATTGACATCAATTATTTTATACTATTCATTGTAATTAATTTGTTTACCAATTTTATTTGATTGACAGCTCTCTTTTTTTTTGGAAAGTGCTGCAGGAGCTGCTCTCTTCTCAGCACAGAGACGATGTCTGTCAACGGACTTCAATTTATGTTTCCATGTACTCTATACATATATTGTCTATTTTGGGTCTGTCCACACTTCTATTTTTATGCTTTTTTATCCACTACAGTTTCTACCTCAAAGCAACACTGCATCACTCACTTGCCACTATACATCCCATTCTGAATGTATTGTCTGTGTTTATTATTAATTTGTAAAGGGTTTGTATTTATATCCTGTGTGTAGTGGACACAGCATTAGATGAAAACCTTTTGAAAACCTGAGATGCTGAAAAAGAGATTGTTCTTCTAGCACACAGGAGCAAACATTTAGACTTGAGCGTGTTTCACACTTGGCAGGATTGTTTCGATTAAAATGATTGCCCTGTTAGGACTATTTGTCTTGTTTATTGTCTTGTCCCAAACTCACAGCTGAGCCAATATTGTTGCGCTTGGAATACACAAATGAAGCAATTAATAAAAAGAAACAAGAAAGCCATTGTTTTAATCAGATGAAGCACCTGAAATTGATTTTTCAGTTATCATTTATTGAATGAAAAGCTCAGCTGGTTATTTGAAAATAATCTGTATGTTTGCATTATTTAATTTAATGTTCAACAGTATCACAGCAATTACAATGTGAATGTAGCCTTTGATAGAAATCAAAATCATATTAATTCTGGAAACAGGCTGTTTTTGTTGGCAGGCTTAAAACAGCCCTTGATTCAACACATGCTTCTCTCCTCAGGGACACAAAAGAGTAGCCTTTAGAAGTCTCTTATGTAACAGATCGTCTTTGGCACAGTTCAAATAGGATATACTTCAGTGTGTGACATACAGAAATGACAAATGGATGTCCAAGATGTCCTGTATGGGAAGACGGCTTATCGGCTGCCTGGTAGAGGCCAGTTTCTGGACTGAAAGTACCCCCTGAGGCCATCCAGGTTGACCGGGGGAAAGTAGGGTCCGATGCGCTTCCTGACCCACCATTTCCCCTGGGCGGCACTGCTACTGCCAGGCCGTGTGAATTTATATCGAAAATGCTCTCCTCGAATCCACCTGAAACGACAAATAAATCAAATCCAACTCGGCACATTCAACTCATGCATTTTGAAACATGTTTAGCTCATTTCAAAGCCGTTTAAAACTGTGATAAAAGTTCCACAGGAAGGAGCTAAAGACTTCAGTTTCAACATAAACATAAAGTGACTCTGAAAAGAAACACTTTGAGTGATAAGTTTCACTTTGAAGATGCATGTGTTTAATTGTTGCACAGTATAACAACATATCAAAGCAAGTGTCGATCTGCACATTCATTAAGGACTGTTTATTTATGAGAACAAGTTTACCATAATATTGTTAACTGAAAATGTGACCCAAAAAAGATGCAAATGAGATTTTTTAGGGGAATAAAAATTTAAAGAAAAATATTACATAATATCAGTAGTATTATTTGTCATTTTTATAATAAAAATATTGTTAATTGAAAATTTGACCAAAATAGATGAAAATGGGATTTTTTTTTTTGAGGGATTAAAAATTAAAAGAAAATATAAAATAATAATAATAATAATAATATATTTACATATTGTTATTAAATATAGAATAATAGTAATAATTGGTTTTAGTTTGCCATTATTATTGTTAGTAGTATTACTATTATTACTATTATTATTATTATTATTATTATTAATAATAATAATATTAATAATATAATTGAACATTTGACCAAAATAGCTTTTATAAAATTAAAATTAAAAATATTATATAAAAATAGTAGTATAATGTGTCTTTATTATTATTATTATTATTATTATTAATAATAACAACAACAAAATACAGTTAATTGCAAATTTGACCAAAAATAATTTAATAATAATATTAGTAATATTAGTAGTATTATTTGTCATTATTATTATTATTATTATTATTAATAACAAACTGTTAATTGAAAATCTGACCAAAATAGATGAAAATGGGATTAATTTAATTTTGAGGGAATAAAAATTAAAATAAAATATTAAATAATAATAATGATAATATATTTAAATATAGTTATTAAATATAGTATAATAGTAATAATAGTTTTTAATTTGTCATTATTATAATCATCATTATTATTATTATTATTATTATTAATATACTGTTAATTGAAAATTTAACCAAAATAGCTGGAAAAGTGAATAATTGAATTAACTTTTAAGAAATAAAAATTAAAGAAAATATTAATAATAATAATAATAATAATAATAATAATATATTAAAATATTAAATATAGTATAATATTCATAATTGATATTTTTCATTATTATTATTATTAATAATAATAATTATAATAAATACAAAAAAACCAATAGATTAAAATAATAAATACAAAATGAAAATCCTAATCCAACCTGGTTTAAGTCCTCTAATATCTGCTTTTATTTTAATTTAATTTTAATTCATAATGGAATGTTTACAGTACATGCCCTGAGTGATATCTGATGGTTAGTGACTTTCTTCTTGTATTGAATTTTACCTCGGTTTCTCTCTGTCCTGGAATGGATTGTGTCCCATTAGGGAAAGAATTGTCGAGTCATTTGCCAGCAGTCTGCCAGCGATGTGAATAACCCACTCGCTCTGCTCATACGTCTGAAAGAGACAAAGCCGGAGAAATGAGAACCGTACCACAGCGCCAGAGCCGCTCAAACCAAGATCAGTCACTGTACGCACAAACTCCCTCATCCACACTACACTGGTGCAAAGATCTCCAGCACAACTCCGTGTTTACAGATGTTTACAGTACAACGGTTACTGAAAGAAGCTTCCATCACATGCTGCAATGCAGCTGTTCAAAGATCACATTCGCTTAAAGATCACAGTCGTCAAACTCCAGCATCACTGCAGGTTTAAGTCCCGAGGGGAAAAACTTCACATCTGGGACACCGTGAGATGTCTGTTTGTACTATAAAACAGCGATTCAGGAGATTGATGATCTCATTTGTCTGAGCAGCTGAATTCTTATCGGTGTGTGTGCATGTGTTACATAAGGGTTATAAATAATCTTAACGCTTTCCATTGACCAGGGTTTTTGTACCTGGTTAAAATTCATCTCCTGCTGTAGGAATCATTAAGAGAAAGTGACGGCAGTGATTTCATATCCATTTGATTTACACTGACAAAGACTATTCAACTCACACATCCACATTACAATTGAGAAAAAATATCAAATAAAAGTTTTTTGGTTTGTTTGTTTTGGAAACTGTCAATGACAAATATAAATGTACCCTTTATATTTATTCATGTTGGTTTTGTACAAAAAATGATCAGAAAGTTTTTACACAAAATTTGGTGAAAGCATCCTGTAAAAAGTTTATATTTTCCTTACACCTTAAATATACACTACCGTTCAAAAGTTTGGCATTGTTTTAAAAACAGTAATATTGTGAAATATTATTACAATTTAAAATAACTGTTTTCTATTGGAATATAATATAAAATGTAATTTATTCCTGTGATCAAAGCTGAATTTTCAGCATCATTACTCCAGTCTTCAGTGTCACATGATCCTTCAGAAATCATTCTAATATGATGATTTGCTGCTCAAGAAACATTTATTATTATTATCAATGTTAAAAGTTGTGTACTTTTTTTCAGGATCCCTTGATGAAATACAAAGCTTTTGTAACATTATACACTACCGTTCAAAAGTTTGGGGTCAGTAAGAATTTTTATTTTTAATTTTGAATTGAAGAAGAATTTAAAGACATTTTTTTTTTTTTTTTCAGCAAGGATGCATTAAATCGATCAAAAGTGACAGTAAATTCAATTTAAAATGTAACAAAAGATTATATTTCAAATAAACACTGTTCTTTTGAACTTTCTATTCATCAAAGAATCCTGAAAACAATTTGTACAATTTGTACATCTGTACACATTAAATGTTTCTTGAGCAGCAGATCAGCATATTAGAATGATTTCTGAAGGATCATGTGACACTGAAGACTGGAGTAATGATGCTGAAAATTCAGTTTTGATCACTGGATATATATTTGATTTTCAAATATTTTCAAATAGAAAACAGTTATTTTAAATTGTAATAATATTTCACAATATTACTGTTTTTACTGTATTTTTAATTAAATAAATGCAGCCTTGGTGAGCAGACGAAATTTCTTTTAAAAACATTAAAAATCTTACCGATCCCAAACTTTTGAACGGTAGTGTATGTGTACATATCTTAAACATTATTTTCAAAAACGTTTTTAAATATATTTTTCAAGGAAGATAAAAGTATATATATTTTTGTACAGATATCTTGATTTATTAATATATAATTATTAACAGCACATTCTGACACAGTTTAATTTATGCCCCCACCCAAAAAAACATCAAAATGAATTTTAATGCGGAAACTAAAAATATCTTCATCACAGAAGAGGTGTATTCGAGTGATTTTTAATGTATTTTTAATGTAGTTTTGACATCGATTTGCAGATGCTAAAAAACCCAGATTGCTGTATTTTTTCAGAGTACATATTTTTTAATGATCTGAAACGACTTATATCATGCAATTAATGTCACGCACACAAAACACACAAAGTTCACACATTTGGATTGCCATTATAATTCATGTCTGTTTACATTTCTGTTCTGTGGTGAATATCATTAAAAATTAAAGGACATGTTGTGGAATGAGGAGAACTGAAATACTAAACATTTACAGTATTTAAAAGACACTTAATATTCTGTATTAATTTCAATATGAAAGCACTGACAGTCAGATAAGATCAAAACTGAATTGATCTGAATAATGACACTGTCTTTTAGAGCTGCTTTACAGCAGAATTTGAATTTGTCTCATATTTGATGGTTTGCATTATTGATTCAGTTATTTTCCTGTTTATTAATGTGAAGAAACAATATGTATTGTATAAAGCACCTAAATAAAGCTGACCTAACTTTATATTTTATCTGTATTTTACATTATTTCTGAATGTAATAACAAAATGTGGTTTATACACCGAATTTTAACTTAAAAGTCACATGAAACAGAAGTTCTCTAGTCTGTTCTTCCCTATTGTGACGTATATCCGAACAAATGTAGGGCGGGGCTTGATTTTGTCTGTGGGGAATTAATTGGATGGTTGTGATTTGCTATTGGTGGATCTCATTTGAGTGACAGGTTGCCCCGCCCTCATCCCCAGAGAAGAGAATGTTGTTCAAACTCAGTTATTCTGAGTCACATTCATTTTACAGGGATCCTATTATTAATGCACACTGTTTCTGAACTCCATTGTAGTCTTGAGTTTTCTTCCAGGAACGAACACGTCACAAAATTCCTCATTTAAATAATTCATATGCAGAATAAAGGGGCGGAGCCTGGTTGAGTTAGTTAGCAGTGTGTTGAAATTTGCGGTTATGGTAAGGGGCGGGACATTTCCCAAACACACTCGAAGCGCTTGACCAATCACAACACACTGCTGTAGGCAACCAATCAGAGCACATTGAGCTTTTCAGAAGGAGGGGCTTCATAGAAACAGAGCGTTACTGACAGACTGGGAAGAGAGGAGCTGCAACAATAGAGAATATGAGGAAAATAATGTGTTTTTTAACATTCAAGAATGAGAACCAGTTTTAGTACAGCACAAAAACAAACTCAAGACATTGTAAAATGGCATTATATTATGACCTCCTCATTTATAATAAATCATTTATAATAAATACTGCAATATTCCATAAAAAAACCCAAGAATTGTGCATTTTGATTTCATGGAGACTAACCTGGAAAGCAGCGAACCACATGAGCCAGTCCAGTCTGTAGTGATACGGCGAGATGAGGCACGGCCTTCTATCCAGAGCTCCAGGTTTGCACAGGAAATCGTACTCCTCCCATACCACGCCCTCTCCGGTGTGGTTGACGCTCAGCGTGCCCTGAAACACCACCTCCGTCCGCTCCTTAGTGATACTGCGCCGTCAGAGACACACGGTTAGAAGTGCACCGGCTCTGCCATCTGCTGGTTACTGTTGAGGTTTATATAGAGAGGACTGAAACGCAGTGATAGAGATGGATGCGGTACCTGCCGAAGGCTCCGTACGTGTTGACGATCCGCAGGGGATCAAATGAGGTGTTCATCACCTGTCTAGAGCTCAGCAGGTTCATCACAACCGGGACGCTCAGATAAGCTATCAGAATCCCCAGAGACACATTCAACACACGTCTGATCAACATACCTGAGCGAGACAAAGAGAGACAGTGATGGAGAAA
>NC_090239.1:27191226-27261226 GCF_024489055.1 Chanodichthys erythropterus
TCCTCTTTACCCACCTAATCATTAAAACATTCCAAAAGCTCTGTTCAAACTCAGCTCAGCAAGCAATTATAATATCAACAATGTGTATACTATTTAAAGTCATATGAAATCAAAATAGGCGTTTCTTTTTTCATGGAACTTTGCAGTATTTGGGTCAGTGACATGATGTGCATATTTTTGTGTCAAAGTGCATTGTTTCCTGCATTAATTACATAAATTCTTTACATATATTACTTTATTCTATAGAACCTGTTTAGTTTGAATTTATTAGTAGTGCATTAAAATAATACATATTAATTTGTTATCTTAAACCCCCGAAATGGCAGATGGTGCAACTGTCCTAATGGTGTCTTGATAATACAAAAATTAAAAACTAAATATTATGGCATCATTTTAGGTTTGAGACCTTTCATATAAACACATTTTAAAATATATCAGTATTTTTAAAGCTGTTGAGATCATTGAAAAACCTTTGTCCAGCAATTTGTATATTCTCGAATGTCAGGGTGGCACGACTGCAAACGTGGCTCTTTTATTACGAATTGGCTAGGTAATAACAGTAAACATGATAATGCATCATCTAGAGGACCCCAACTGATCCTTGTGTCAGAGTGAAAAGTTTTGTAGATCTCTTTCAAATACTGGTTAAAAACTGATAATTTCAAGTATTTGTAGGTTGGTACACTTTCCATGTCAGGTGGTACAACTACAGTATACAACTATATGGTTGTACCGCCTGACATAAAAACAGTCAATAAATGAATTTAAACACTTTGAGATTTAATTTAACCACTGACACTTCTTAAACATTTTCAACAAAATATCTGACTTTTTTAAATAGGCAACACAAGTTTCTTTGCTTTCCCATTTATTGACTGACAGCTTTCCTGTCCCCATGTTGAGAGAAATCATAAGTGCAGAGGCAATGTGCGCTGTATGAACATGATGATTATTCATGACTAGTTCTAGACTAAATGTGAGCATACATTTACTCATTTACATCTTCACCTGCATCCTGTTCTTCTGTATTCCAGTTTGAGCTGTGCCCTCTACTGTACTGGCGTGAATTTGCATTTCCTTCAGCCTGAGGCTTATTCATTTCACTTTTGGTGTGAAAGGGCCTTTACATTTGCCAAAAATAGAACTTTTTTGATGTTATAAAAACATACAAACAGCACTGCTCAGATGAGAAAGGGTAATTCAAAAGTAATGTAATGCATTACTTTCCATAAAAAGTAACTAAGTAACACAATTAGTTACTTTTTAGGGAGCAACACCAGATTGTAATGCATTACTTTTAAAAGTAACTTTCCCCAACACTGCAATAGAGAATAAAAAACTATCGCAACTTCTGTTTCATGCCAACTTTAAAATGACAAAAGTTTCTTGTTATAAATATTAAATATGTGATTTTAGCAATGCAAAAAGTCACAATTATTAACTGTTAATTGTTTTGTTTTGCTGAGTTGTGTCCGCCTGCAGTGTTTATGTCTTTTGGCTGTTGCTAGTCTGTGCTGATGTGCTCATTAATGTCTTTGCGCTTCGTTTAGTAATTAGGACGGCACTTTATAGGTGGGGAGTCTAATTTTAGCGCAGTGGTGTAGCCCGTTTAATGATGCAAATTTCCACAACATTTACTAGTGTGAACATTTGTTCAAAACAAATGTTCGGCTATTCCCCTCCTCTGGTAACTCATTACATTATTATACAACTATACAGACATTTAAACAATATTTGTTCGTTCTTGACCAAAAAATTCTGGGGCAAATAGTTGAGCATTTTAGTTAACCATTTGTTACATGTTCAGCATGTCAGATCTCCTTACATAATCGTAACTATTCTGCCTTGCTCTGTTCGATGAAATGTGGGAAGTTCCTCTTTCAACAGTTTGTTTTGTCGCCACAGGAAAAGATCTTGTTTGTTGGATGGTCTGCATGCTATAATTGCGTAGCTGGCATGAAATTTCAAGCAATGTCAGCACTGTCCTCCTGTGTGTCATGGTATACTCCATCTAAAACTATTTTAAACATTTTTTGTAATAATATATTATGTGTAATTATTATAATTTTTATTTTGAGTGATATCATGGAGTAGTTGCACTATTAAAAATGTATTTTTCACACCGCAAATAAGTTTATATGGCAACAATTTGATTAAACATGGTGAATTTATATTATATTATATTATATTATATTATATTATATTATATTATATTATATTATATTATATTATATTATATTACATTATATGTTAACAGCTTTGCTGACAGTAAGTTTCAAAAGGATAAAAAACATATCGAAACTTCCCCAACAGGTAGGCTATAGTGAAAAGAAAGTACTCAAGAGCTCTCAGTTCTCTTTTGATTTCTGTATATTCTGTGGGAATTCAGGTGTGAATAGAGGAAGTTTTGTTCTTTGCTATTGGAGAATTAAATCAAATATGCAGTACAGAAGTGCAGTGTTATTCTTGGGTCTCCTTTAGACTAGTGCGTTTTCAAAAACGATCTTCGTCTAAACTACATGACCGAAAATGTGACCGCATGTCACATGACCGCTCAGGCCGGCGCAGTGTAAACGACAGGTGTAACCGTAGCAAAACGTATGTGTTTTAAAACAAAACACACTAGTGTAAACAGGGCCTCAGTTTTGGTCCGTTTACACTAAAACGAAACCCCGGGGTATTCAAGTGAAACGGGCTCTGCAGCATTTTCGAAAGTCTCAGTTTTCAAGGGTCAAAAACAGCAGAGTAGTGTAAACGACAGGCATAACCACAGCAAAAGTTATCCGTGTAAACAGGGCCTAATTCTGTGTCGTGCCTTAAAATGCTTTTACTAGACTTTGGAATTTAGGTTCAGTAGACTCTTTTTATGCCCTCTTCTTATAGTGACCACTCTATGAATAATAGCCTATGGAGACCAAAAGTAATCAAAAGTTATTAATTTTTAAATCAAATTGAAAGCATTGATCAACTCCAAATCAATAATATCAAAATTCATTAGGTCTTTTGTGTCACGTGACTTAATGTTATGATGTCATCACACAAGAACCAATGAGGTTTGAGTACCTTGAGTGTCTCGAAATATCAGGTCATTTTAGAATTTAAAAAATATTTAAATAAATCTTGGACTATAGTCATTATAGTCTATATGCTATAGTCATGCTCAACAATATTTAATTGGCTCCTTGTGAATTATATCGAATTATTATTATTATTTTTTTTTTCAAAATCTAATGTTCATGAAGTATTATAAGTCATGGAAATTAATTGGTCAAAGGAGTTGTAAGGTTTTTGTTGGGTTTAATGTTGAACTCAGAGTCACCCCGCTCTATGAAATACTATGTGAGTATTTTCCACTCCTTTTTCAGAAGAGGATGTGAAACTGTTTCATCGAGACCTTTGTAGCACATTTTTAGTGTAGACATGTTACCATTTGTGCTTAAGATTCTCATCTTGCCGACAATAAAACAGGCAAGAAAAAAAAAACCCTGCATTGCAAAATATCACAAAGAAATACCAATAAACCACCTAGAAACCAGCTGGAACTCAACTGCATTGCTACAGCTTGCCAATTACCACAACATCCTAGATTTGTGGTGATTTTTTTTTTTTGTTTTTTGATAAAGCACTGATGCTTCTTGAAACAGTGTTGAGGCTGGTCATATTTAATACCGTTGCATTTACTTACAGTATGAAAATCTCTTTAAGAGAGGAGGAAGGAAAGGTACCTAAGTGTGAATGATGGGCAGATAATGGCTGCAGTGTGCTAGGAGCTCTCACAAGCCCAGACTTTTAGTATTCAATGAGGTAATCCAGGATTCCAGGCCATGATTGGTGATGTAACAGAGAGGGGGTGCTGCTGGGTCCCCTGAATGGCCCTTCTGTGTGTGTGTGTATGTGTGTGTGTGAAAAGAGAGGTAGGAGTTGAAGCCGCTGATTCTGCAGCCTCAATTTCATTGGTCAATAAGTAATTTGGTTAAGTAATCAGCAGCATGCTGTCCCTTCAGTGCACCCTACAATCACTTCTTTCTGAATTCATTATAGCTGTAAATTCCTTTGCTATCGGTATGTTAGACAGAAATGATGTTTGTTTCTAACATACTGCTGCACACTGTCCGCCGGCTCAGTGTCATTTAGATTCGGGATGGTGTTTTATGTAAATTCTGAAGAAAGGTATCTAAAGCGCATCTTGCATTTCCAAATAGAAAATGGAATTACAAGAGCAAAGGAGGCCCAAAGATGCTATATTATTTTGTATGGTCATCATCACTATCGTCACCATTCTTAGATGGAATTATGCTGCCTTTGCGTGTTGTCGTAAATTTCCTACATTCCACTTCTGAAGTTATAATTACAAGATGCATTCACATGCTTTTTTTGATGGAGAGAATAGGAACTATGGAGGTCACCGGTTCATACTTGCCCACTTCTTGGGGAAATCTTATTAAAGCCAAAATGTATTGAGAAATTTAGTCATTATCCAACAGAATTTGAATAGAATGTAGTGTCCATTCATTGGCAACCATATAAACATTACACATGCAATTGTATACATTCATCACTCTACCTAGATAGTCAGCTTGTTGACGATTCAGGAATTTGGGTCAATTTTTTTCCCGCTGTGTAAAATACATCAAATATGCATCAAATGCATTTTATTTATATATGGTAATATACAAGACTATAACTGCAAAAGAGAGCAATGAAGATGTAGTGGGGGAAAAAAGCAATAAAACTTAGTCACTACAGCAATAGTTCTCTTGTCCAACATGTTTACAGTTTATGTCCCACCCAATTCAGGTATGAAAATTATTTCAGAGTTTCACAGTCGTAAGTACGATTTGTGAGGCTGTTCATGTCCAGTTTCTGACTACGAAACTCATATTTATGATAATTCCAATAGCACATAAAGGCAACATTAAGGTCAGGTTGCCTCATTAAGACAAATGGTCTACAGAAACTATTAGTCATAAATGTTCATAATTACACAGAGAGTATTACACTTGTGCATTGCATATTTCTATGTGCAGTCATTGCTGTAATTCCATTGGCCGAACTAATTGATAGTCCCACCCCAAACTCACACTATTGGTTGAGGGATTGTGGCTTTTGGTGCTCTTAAAAGTGCCGACCGTGATACTAAGTCGGTACTGAAATTTAAAAAATGTGATGCTTTGAACGCTGTTGAGCGGATTCATAAACACCTCTGATACACTATTGTGCTCACATACTCATCAGATATGTCTGTGATTGGCTACAATGATCAGCGCTTCAAAAACATGTTGTAAATAGACATCAGTGACGCTCTTCACTGAGTGCTTACACAGATAAACACGGGAGTGTTTGAAAGCAGGCTTCGAAAGCAGGACCGGTCCGCTGATAGACGCCTGCTTTCAAACCAGTGTTAATTTTGACAGCAAATTTTGATTTAGTTTTAGTCATAGTCTTTTGACTAAAATGCCATTTAGTTTTAGTCATATTTTAGTCATTGGAAATTGTTTTAGTTTTAGTCTAGTTTTAGTCGACTAAATATCATAAGATTTTAGTCGACTAAATCTACAGTAGAATTAGTCGACTAAAATCTAATTTAGTTAAATTGTAAGCATTAAGCATTTCCAATAAAAATGCTTCCACAGATCCAATACACTGATATAGGTACATCTGATATTCCCCAAACTGTTTATGTTCACCCAACTGTACTTTGCTCACCAAAGCGGACGGTTTTTGATCGTTCAAGTGCAAAAACACGTGAAAGAGCAAAATTCAGTACTTTTCAGGGATTGACACACTTATCTATTATAGATTTCATTTTAAAAAAATTATTAGATTTGATTTTTAGTTTTTCCTGCTTTCATTGTAATTTTAGTTAAAAGTTTTAGTAATTTTTTGTTTATGTCTTTTAGTTTTTGCTTTTAAATGTCTATAACTTTTTATTTTTTGTTTATTTTAATACCTCAGGTTAAGCTAAAGCTTAGAAACTATTAAGTTTACATTTTTATAAGTTTACATTTTTATATATTTATCTTTTATTTCAGTTAATGTTTATTTAAAGTAATGAAGATTTCTTTGGTTTTAGGTTTAGTTAACTATAATAACTACTTTAATAACTATAATACTTGTAAAATATATTGAATAATGTGTCAAATAATGTTCTTAGTCTTTCCTTCCTGTGACAGAAGATACAGTAGTTTACTATGAATTAAACAGAAAATAAATTAAATACAGTTTATTGTTTAAACAAAATAACAATAATGACCAGGAAAAAAATAATAATTATAAACCATCCCGAAATACACCGTGACTCTTATTCTGAAATGTCTGCAGTCTGCACTGTAGCAGGCTGCTCATGAGGGAGATAAATATGCATTCTTTCAACCGTCTAAAACATGCTACCATATAAACATCGTGTAGTAAACATTGTCATAATTCATCAACATTAGCTTATAAGCAATCGGATGGCATAAATGTGCGCTATTCATTAATTGCGCAGCAGTCAGATGTGCTGCTGCACGAGCCTGTAGAGCGCGCAACAGCGCCGCGTTTCCCGCGGTTAGATCAGCACATTACAATTCAAATGTGCGCATCTTCCACACAGGACAGCAGTCCTGACTGGATATCTTCCCAAATCGTCCCTCTCTTTCATTTTCGTCTCGTTTTTATTCGTTGACGAAAATTAGAGTAGATTTTAGTCATAGTTTTAGTCATTCAAAACGCATTTTTATTTAGTCATCGTCTCGTTTTTGTCCGTGAAAAAATGTCGTTGACGAAAATTATGACGAAAATTATTCGTCAACGAAATTAACACTGTTTCAAACACTCCCACTTTCAAATTCAACAGAGGTGTCAAGTAACGAAGTACAAATACTTCGTTACCTTACTCAAGTAGAAATTTCGAGTATCTATACTTTACTGGAGTAATTATTTTTCAGACGACTTTTTACTTTATACTCCTTACATTTTCACGCAATTATCTGTACGTTCTACTCTTTACATTTTAAAAATAGCGTAGTTACTCCTATTTCATTTCGGCTTGTTTTCATTCCGGCTTGAAAAAAAAAAAAAAAACAACTATCCAGATAAATCGCGCCATCCGGATAGAGTGAATTTGATTGTGGTTGGATGAGAATAAACATACCATTCTGACATCCTATTGGTTTGTACGCGATCCAGCGCACCTGCACGTCACAAATCACGTCACACTCCAGCAAGGACGACAGTGTTGGGGGTCGTTACTCAAAAAAGATTATTTCTTAAAAGTTATTATTTCTCTACTACTGGCTCATTTAGGCTATCAAACGGGTGCTTTCTCTTCGTCCTCTGCAAATTAAGCTAGGTAGTAGATAGACGTTTGAATAAATTAGCGTATGCTATACACCGGTTTTTAAACTTTTTTTAGCGCGACCCTTTTTATTTATGTGACCCATAGTCACATACAACCATGTAGCTAAACAAGCCAAAACTAATTAATTTAAAACAAAACTGAAGGTAAACCTGCGTTGCTCTCATGGTGTTATGGTTCTCACTTTCGGTGAAGTGGAGCAGTGCTCTTGCTGAATGGCACGGATTGCACTACGGACTATTGTACCTTTTTATATGTTTTTTTGTTTGTTTTAACTGTATTTTATTTTTTATAACGGACAAGCTGCGATGTCACGTTTCCAGTGCTTTGTTGTGTGCGCGTGAGGCGCGGGCGCGATCAAACAGCTGTCTTTGCCGGGGACTTGCCTCATCGTCATGGCAACGGTTCGTGGCTAGGTTAGATTACGTCAGGCCCTGCGTTCCATTCGGAAGGGCTCATCCCAATGCCCTAATCCCTTCAAAGTGTTTACCCTCCGGAGTGAGAGCTTCGAAGGGTGTAGGGGTCAAATTACTCCTTTTTTGGAACGCACTTCTGCGTCATCTTAACGAGACAGCCAAGGAGGATAGATTGTGCAAGCTGCGCCCTTTATTTAACGTTAGTTTATATATTTATTTGTGGTTTATCGCACCATAATGTATATTGTGTCTATGTAATTGAAACATTTGAATGGACTGATAAAGGGAGCTGTAAAATATTTTTGTTGAAGTACAATGTCATTTTGACGATATTAATGTACTAAATCTAACTCGTATAAATATTACAGTAGTATAGAAAAATACTATATATACATTTAGCCTATAGGTAAAATCGAACTCCTAACCTCCTGTACCTATTCTGTGATGTCAAACAACTTCCCTGTGCAAAGGATTATGGGGGCCTGAAGTGTCCATCAGTTGTAACCTTCGAAATCCTTCATTCCGAAAGGCCCTTTAAAGTGGTTTGAAAACTTCGGTTTGGAACAACCCTTCAATATGGCGGCCATGATTGTTTTCACTCCGAAGTGCTCTTCAGAGGGCGATATATCCCGTTTGGAAAGCACCGAGAGTTTGTTGCGGTTTGTTGGATGCTCAGACGACCAAACAAACGCTGATTAAACATGTTCAGTCTGGTAAAATCAGACTCCGACCAACGCCAACAGGGTTATCACACCTATCCAACAAACTCCAACAGACGAGTGCTGTGTGAACTGAAACAGCTGAAAACTACCCGCATTTGGCAGGTTGGCGGGTGTTAATGTCAAGCCCTGATTGTTACTAAGCCTGCCCTGGGTACACCAAAACTACCCACATTTTTCTTGTCCGCTGCCCTCACAGATTCCTGCATTTAAGTTTGGATGTACATTTACATTCCAATAAAGGTTATTGATGACATTTTGAGGAGGTGGAGTGCACAATAGACCCCTGTGGCACAGCCTAAGCTTTTGTGCTTAATGGCATTTTTGTCCTTACATTACTTTTACTTTTATACTTTAAGTAGTTTTGAAAGCAGTACTTTTACACTTTTACTTGAGTAAAAAGCTTGAGTTGATACTTCAACTTCTACAGAAGTATTTTTAAACTCTAGTATCTATACTTCTACTTGAGTATTGAATGTGACTACTTTTGACACCAGTGAAATTCAAACACTTCTGTGTGCTTTCAAAAGTTGCCATGAACATTGTAGCCAATCAATAACAGACATATCTGATGAGTGTGTGAACACAATAGCCAATCAGAGGTGTTCACGAATTCATTTCGTGCCATTTTACATTAAAAATCCTGTTCACATTTGATGTCTTTTTATTTAAATAATAATTTTTATAGTTTTTGGTTGTCAGTTATGTATATTAGGGTTTTTGTATTACAACTTATTACATTATTTTAGTGTCATGTGTGTTCCCATGATAGTGTTTTGTATTTGTGTGAGATGCCGTGCAACTTAATTTACCTCAGCTTGTGGATTCTAGATGTGGCTTTCTCTTTAACACCTGTATGGTGGTTGTCAGAGTATTATAAATGCACAAAACATATTTTGGTACATTGGTATTTTCTGGCAACCACAGCGGACGTACATTTGTTTTGTTTACACCCTGCTTTTCACAGCATGTCATATCTGTGGGTGGGACAGCACCTGAAAAACTGTATGTTTGTGTTCAAAACAATCTAGTCTAAAGAACCTAAGGACTGGATTGTTGTTCACATTGCTCTGTATGGCCTGTGCACTAAATCATAATGGATTTCATACCATTGATATTTAAGGAGAGAAACTCTTAGCAGCTGTCAGTCAAAAGCAAGGGTTCCCTCAGGGTTAAAAAATGAAATTGCAGAGTGCTATAAATAGCATGGGACATTGCGTTACACATTAACTGCTCATTTTTGGTGCCTAATCTGCTAATATGTTCTAAATGAAAGTGCAGGAAGAACTTCCTGTAAAGGGGCATTCACTGAGGTCAGGAGTGCAAGTATCTTATGAGCATGATTGAATCATGTTACACTTTTGTGTTGTTTTTCTGTTAAGTTTCCTGTGTTTTTTCTCTTTAGTTATACAACTCTCAGGTGATATATTGGTCATATAGCTGTAGGCTGCCATGTTAAAGATTTGAATAACAAAACTTTTCGTGAATAGTAATCCCTACAGGCTCGCGCATTTTTAGTTTAGGCTTGTTCCAGGAAATTTTTATGTCTGGCCTGCCTCACTTTCATTACACGGATCATTAGAAGGAGGAAAAGAGTGTAAAGGCTGATCTTAGGTGTGATATCCAAACATTAGGATCAACCACAGGCAGGAAAAACAGCATTATTTACAATTTGCAAACACAGATAGATGAGGAAGCTGTCTTGTTTGGATGCTTGGATGAACAATTGCTGAGTAATTCCCCCGCGAATCCAACATATTTCCTGCTTTAAACATTCTCTGTCGAAATGTTGATCAGAAGTCACAACAAAACACAGTGACCATTTGTCTTCTTATTTTTATCGCGTTACCACATCAAGGTATGTAAAATACATGGGTTCGCTCCAAACAGCAGATTCGACATATTGATTCATTTGTGCTCCGATGCTTCCTGAAGCAGTGTTTTGAAATCGGCCATCACTAAATAAGTCGTTATTTCGGTTTTTTTTGGCACTCCAAAAATATTCTCGTCACTTTATAATATTAATATTGAACCACTGTACTCACATGAACTGATTTAAATATGTTTTTAGTACCTTTATGTATCTTGAGAGAGGAAATGTCAGTGCTCCCTATGGAGGCCTCACGGAGCCATCGGATTTTTTTGCAAAGTTATGATGCTCAAAGCTCAATGCAAAGGGAGATATTTTCTTTTACAGAAAACAAGCTTCTTCCTGGGTTGGTGACATCACTAACCCTAAAATTTACATAAACCCCGCCCCCGAGAACATGCAACAAAGGGGGCGAGGCCATGTTGAGCTGCTTTAGAGAAGAGGAAGAGTTGTTGTAGAGTGTTGTTGCCATGCTGTCATTTTACGCCGGACTGCTTCACAAACGAGGGTCAATTCAACACTGGATTTGCACAAAAGATTAACATGAAGACACATGCTAGTCAATGAGTTGAATCAACTCCACAGCAACTACATACATTTATCCACTAACCCTTCAGAAATTTCATGTTCACTTTTAAAGGGGTCATAAATGCCACTTTTACAAGATGTAAAATAAGTTTCTGATGTCCCCAGAGTGTGTATGTGAAGTTTTAGCTCAAAATACCCCACAGATCATTTTATAGCATGTTAAATTTGTCACTTTTTGAGGGTAAACAAAAACTGTGTGTGTCCCTTTAAATGCAAATGAGCTGCTGCTCTCAAGAAGAGGGCGGAGTTTCATAAGCTTGTGTTAGCAGAGCCGATTATCTCATGCAGACTCACTGAAATTGTCAGAAACTGTTCAGCTTTTATGTTCAAACCGGAGTCAGACAATGATGGAGAGACTCTAGAAAAATTACAACATGTAGCATGCAACAGGACGTTTCTGAATGGTTAGTGGATAAATTTATTTAGCTGTTGTGGAGTTAACTATCTTAAAGTCATTGATTAGCATTTTCTCTCATGATAATCTATAAATCGCTCATGTGGGAACTGTTGTAAGATGCCTACAGAGCCAGAGAATATATGCTGCATTAAGATACAACAGGTATAGTTTAGTTTAATTACACTTATAACTTCTGTTGCTTTTAAGACATGCTATATTGCATTTGTGGTACTGTATTGCAATAACATGGCCTCGAGGGCAGGGTTTATGTAAATTTTAGGGTTAGTGATGTCACCAACCCAGGAAGAAGCTTGTTGTAGTCCCTACCAGCCTTTTGTTGTAGTCCTTTAAACAGAGAATTATTTATCTCTCTTTGCTTTGAATTTTGAGCATCATAACTTTACAGATGTTGTTAATGGTCAAACAGCGACATTACACACTAACTAAAGTTAAAAAAGTGAAATCATAATCAACCAACCCTTTAAATTTTGAAAGACCAACCTCTGAGCAGTAAACATTTCTCTGGATTGTTTACTGAGAAATGCAAGCATACTTTTTTTTGGCTGTTAGAGGTGTTGCATCAAAATGTGAGGAAATGTGCTTAAGTCAGTGACTTTGAATAGTGTAGGTTCTGTTTCGATGGGGAAAAACAGGAACTTAGACACTAAAACTTGAAAACCTGAAAACGAGCAGTTACACACCTTTTCAATGTCAATACTTCTCTCTTTGCAGATCTTTATATCATGTATTAAATTTCATACGTGATATATTCATCATGTATTCACAGTGTTCCTCATACCTGCCTCTGTCTCTCTCCATCTGTCCGTTCTGTTCATTTGCCTCCTCCCCTTTTCACTCTAGCACAGTAGTGCTTTAAGACAGATGTTCATTAGTGGCGTCAACTGCATCAACTGCAGACGGAGAGAGTGTGTGTGTCTGCATGAGTGTGTGTTTGCGTATGTGTGCGGCTCAGCCTGTTCACTATGATGCTCTCTATTGGATAACTTTGACTTTGACTGTTGTCTGATCAGCTGTATGGCCGTGCTGACTGATCGAAACAAAGACATGGTGGATTATTACGCCAAGATCGGGTCCAACCACCGGCCCAGAAGCGCAATGCCCCTCTCTCTGAACACGCAGGTACGTCCACGACCCCTTCAGACTGGGTTTCTGGGCACGGAAGTGCGGTACTGACTCTTTGTTGTCATTTTGAAATGTATACGTTGGCTGTTCAATATATAACACATTGTGTGGTGTTTATGAGTATTAAAATGTCAGCAAGTAACATTTCATTGTGGCGCATTAGTTGGATTTTGCATGTAAGCATGTTTCTGTAGTGTTGTTTTCAGCTAGGATGTGGTCTCTTCCTGTTGAGACACTCCCTGGTGCAGATATATCAAGTACACTTGTTAAACATCATCAGGGTCAAGTGTTTGTCACAGTAAAGTTGTCCGACACTGTAAAACTTTATGAAACAGAACAACTGCAAGACGCTGACCTTTAGCATCTCTGCAGTTCTGAGCGGAAAAAGGAAGTTTTGTTTAAATGTTCAGTCTGCATCGTTCCATGCTTCCATAAATGTTGTATGTGATGAACTACATACTGTGTGTGCCAATGCCAGTTCCTGCTTTCATAGGCTTCTCCCTAAACATCCTTTGCTTCTTTCTCTTTTGCTCTAACTTAGCCTACTTCTACAATGACTTATACAGGTTGTGTGGCTGTCTCTGTTGGCCAGCGCATTCAGATCATCTAAATTTATCTCACAAAGGATGGCATACATTTAAGGCTGGGGATTTCATCACTCCCTTTGCTTTAAGATGTTTTAAAGGGATAGTTCAGCCAGAAATGAAAATCATGTCATCATTTTCTTTCTCCCTGGTCATTACAAACCTGCATGACTTCTGTGGGACACAAAAGGAAAAATGTACTGGACGCGCTTTTAGTGAAAGTGAATGGGGATGAAAGTCCAAAATGAGAAAAAAAACAGTGTGACCGAAGTGTATTAAAAGTCCAAATGATATTACAAATGTTCTGAAGTTGATAGCTTTATGTGAAACTGAAGTTGCTACTGAATGTCACATGACTGGTTGGAACAAGTTTGAATATGCAGAAGCTCAAATGAGATTTGACAGCTACAGCAGAGGGGAAAATTATAGTTGTCAACTCTTCTATTTTTTATGGAATATTGCAGTGTTTCTTATAAATAATTTGTTTGTGCACATTATTATTATTATTATTAATTCCTGTGCCCTCGAACTTCTCTGATGACGTGTGTGGGACAGTAATCTCTCCCCTCCAGCAGTCTTTAAAACGATTCAATGATTCAATCAATTCTTGGTGAACAGAATTTATTGAATCAAAATCATTCTAATATGCTGATTTGCTGAGTTATTATTGATGCTCAATTAATGGTTCTTATTATTATCAGTAATTAATTACTAGCTACTAATTACATCTTCAGCAGTGTTATTAGATTACTGTACTAATTACTCTCTCTAAAAAGTATTGAATTACTTATTACTAATTACTTTATAAATCCCATATCAACCTCGACCAGTTCAGCAATACAAAGATAGACACGAAACTGCACTTTTATTTCTTTTAAATAGACAATATAGAATTGCATAAATTATTCATGAACTGTACAAAATGTGTAAAGGAGAAGGTTACAATAAAAACATACAATCCACTATTGTTTTATATATGTCTTTTTATTAAGAGTAATCCCTTACTTTTTCAAGGGAAAAGTAATTAAATTACAGTAATTAGATTACACCCAACACTGTTTATTATCAATGTTGTGAACCGTTTTTGCTGCTGACATATATTGTTTTGGAAACAGAAATATTTTGTAACTATGTCTTTACTGTCACTTTTGATCAACTTAATTGCTGAATGAATGTAATGATTTCTTTTCTTTTTAATCTTACAGTACATACCCAAAAATTTTGAATGTGTATCACGGTTTCCACAAAAAAAAAAAAAATAAATGCATTATTATACTGTTTTAAACATTGATGATAATAAGAAATGTTTCTTGAGCAGCATATCAGCATATTCATATGATTTCTGAAAGGTCATGTGACACTGAAAACTGGAGTAACGATGCTGAAAATTCAGCTTTGCATCACATGAATAAATTACATTTTAAAATATATTAAAATAGATTATTATATATATTATTTTCGATCAAATAATTGCAGCCTTGGTGAGACTTTTCAAAAACAAAAAAATCTTACATTTTCGACCGGTAATGTATTGTCATAACAGAGAAGAAAATATGATCGCAATTTGTGTTACTTAGATTATAGTGCATATGGACTATCATATCCCCATTCACTTTCATAACATGGAAAAAAATTGACCAGTACTTCATTCCACAGAAAAAGAAAGTCAAAGGTTTATGTTGGGTGGCTAAATAATTTTCTTGCAGACGTTACATTTTTAGGTGCACTATCCCTCCATCTTTATCACTCAGTTCTCATGGCCCATATAATCTGAAGTCAGTGTTTGTGTTGGCCGTATTCGTGCGGCTATTGTTTGTGATCATTATAATAATAAACCTGTTTCCTGTCAGTTGATACATTTAGGCAGTTGTGGCTGAGAGACACACTTGGTGTGCGCTAGAGCTGGGTAAATATAGACCCAGGATATGACGTGCCGGCTGACTAGCTTTTATTTCCGTTGTTGTGCTTCGATTGTTGCTTTTGCACTTCTATTTCTTTTTCTGTTTTTTCTCTTTCTTTATTTCTGTCTCTGTTTCTCTCTCTCAGACATTTCTCAGGAGAGGTGTGTCCTCGTACAGGCCTCTTTCGAGGCTTGTGAGGCAGGTGAGCTCAGTACTGCATACAGTCATTACTCCAGAGTCATCTTCACTCATGCATGCACAGGGAACTTCATGTGTATCATGAACTGGGTTGTGAAAATATATTTTGCAATCTCTGTTGAGCATTGTTGGGTAAAGGAACTTTAAGAGCTGATCATTTTCGATTATTTTCCCACTACATAGCTGATGATTTTTATTAATACTATTACTATTTCTCAGGATTAGTTCACTTTCAAATGAAAATTACTTCATGATTTACTCACCCTCAAGCCATCCTAGGTGTATATGACTTTCTTCTTTCAGATGAACACAATAGGAGAGATATTAATAAATATCCAGATGCATCTGAGCTTTATAATGGCAGTAAGCATTACCAAATGAGTATGAGCTGAAGAAAGTGCCTACATCCACATCCATCCATCATAAACATACTCCACATGACTCCGGAGGGTTAAAGGGATAGTTCACCCAAAAATGAAAATTCTGTCATCATTTACTCACCCTCAGGTTGTTCCAAACTTGTATACATTTTTTTGTAATGGTGCCCCAAAGCGGCCCGGTTACAAACTTTCATCAGAATATCTTCCTTTGTGCTCAGCAGAACAAAGAAATTTATACAGGTTTGGAACAAATTGAGGGTGAGTAAATGATGACATAATTTTCATTTTTGGGTGAACTATCCCTTTAATAAAGGCCATCTGAAGCGAAGCGATGCATTTGTGTAAAACAAATATCCATATTTAACAAGTTTTGAAGTAAAATATCTAGCTTCCGCCAGACCGCCTCCTCATTCAAGATACTAAGAAAGTGTTAACTGGCATCACATCAGTTGGATAGGGAAGGTGTAGGACGTATCGTAAGCTTTTTGAACTGCAAGAGTTTTACACTTTCTTCGTAAGTTTAATACGGAAGGCCGTCTGACGGAAGCTAAATATTTTACTTTATAACTTTTTAAATATTTTTACATGAGAACTAATCCTTTAAGCATTTGAACAAACCTAACCTATCTAGTAAACTTCTGCATATGTCTCTTCCGTACATGCTACATATATGAATGACCAGTGGTGTATAAAGTACTCGAAAACCATACTTGAGTAAAAGTATAGATATCTTGCCAGAAAATGACTTTGGTAGAAGTTAAAGTCACTGATTAGAATGTTACTTGAGTAAAAGTTTTAAAGTATGTGATATTTTTTGTACTTAAGTATGAAAAGTATTTTATTGATATTAAATGTACTTAAGTATTGAAAGTAAAAGTACAAGTAAATGTAAAATACAAAAGGAGCAAAAAATATTAAAAATTGTTCTATACACAGTTTGAGCAGCAAGATTGTGTTCAGTTTTAACTCTCTTACATTTTGTTTCTTTAAATTGGCTAAAGGTTTATTGTAATTTTTATACATAAAAAATACTAATATATTAATTATACATTGATGATTCGTTCATGTTAATTTATAGTGCATTATAACTAATGCAAGAGACAACTTTAAAATGTTAAAATATAAATGATGAAATTAAAAATGAACAATACTTTTATTAACCTTATTTAATGTTACAAATGTACTCTTATTATAAAATGTTACTATTTCATATACATCCAAACAGTCATGCTTAAAAATTTCCATCTTTACACACAAAGGCATAGCATGGGTCTATTATATGTATACTTTCACACATTATTTGGCTCTATTTTAGAAAAATTTATAATTATCTAATCAAAATATGTGTTACAGTGCCGATAAAAACTGAAATTGAATAGGCTACATTTCTGATTTGTTAAGCTTCTTGCGCTGTATGAGAATACAGTTTAAATATGCAACTTCGCCGGATAATGAATGCATAACAGCGAACAAATAGTTATAAACTAATGCAAATGAATGGTAACAATCGTGGCATACAGTTGTTGTTGTTTTTTTTTTTTTTTTTTTGTCACATTGGTTTAACCGCTTGAGGTTACTACTAATGTCAGCCTCGACGACAAACATACTCTTCTCCACTAATGCAGCATCTAGTCAACAAACTAATTACTTTATAGTGATATGAAAACATGTACTGTAGTGTACATTGTATAACATACCGTTTTGTTGTCCGTTTTAAATCGTTTTGAAGTGACCCGCTCTGTGCAGCGCGCAGCCTCACATCACGTGTCAAAAGAAACCATACGAGGCATCAGTGATAGTTTTTATTTCGCCTCTAGAGGCCGCTCTCGTAATGTCTCAATCTCACTTCTCAGCCCGTCCAGCAACGGACGCAACCCGGAAAATTAAATCAACCGCGGTTGTGCGAGCACTTGTTTGCACATGCTTGCTTGCAGTCTGTGTTCTTCCGACTTTATTTTGTAGTAAGTAACGAAAATGCTTTGGGAAAATGTATCGGAGTAAAAGTATATAATTTATTTAGGAAATGTAGTGGAGTAAAAGTAAAAGTTGACAGAAATATAAAAACTCAAGTAAAGTACAGATTCTCCCAAAAAATACTCAAGTACTGTAACGAAGTATTATTACTTCGTTACATTACACCACTGTGAATGACATAACAAATCATGTGGTTTGTTGAGGAGGGGTGTGCCGTTTTCACATTGCAGACAATAAAATGGGCTAAAATCTCACAGACTTCTCTTAGAGACCAGAATATCACAGAGACTTGAGCCAGTAAGCAACCACTTAGTCACCACAATAGTATTAACAACTACATAGCAACACCTTGGCATTGCGTCAGTCAGAGACTTGTAAAAAAGAAGCATGCTTAATTTACTCAATGTGCACTTGTAGTGTACTTCAAATTTTAAAAGTATTTTTTTTTTAAAACACTGTATCAAAAATTGTATAGCTAATTGCATTTAATATAAATTTAACTGTAATACATTTTCATTCAATTGCAATTAACATTCAATATAGTGTCTGACAACATTACATTCAGTACACACTTAAAGGGTTAGTTCACCCAAAAATGAAAATTATGTCATTAATGACTCACCCTCATGTCGTTCCAAACCCGAAAGACCTCTGTTCATCTTCGGAACACGGTTTAAGATATTTTAGATTTAGTCCGAGAGCTTTCTGTCCCTCCATTGAAAATGTATGTACGGTAGACTGTCCATGTCCAGAAAGGTAATAAAAACATCATCAAAGTAGTCCATGTGACATCAGTGGATTAGTTAGAAGATTTTGAAGCATCTAAAATACATTTTGGTCCAAAAATAACAAAAACTACGACTTTATTCAGCATTGTATTCTCTTCTGGAATCCTTTCCATTGCATTGATTTCATTGAATCCTTTCATCTTTCGGCATTGGTAATGCACTTTTACGCCGTTGTTTTTGCTGATTAGGGCAATGTAGAATAGCTTAAATACAGCGTGCGTCTCCCTCAGACTGTAAACAAAGCTCTGGCGCACCGGATAACACGTCAGCAGCGTCTTACGTCCTGAACCCAGATTGACAACAGACCCGGAATAAAATACAATGCTGAATAAAGTCGTAGTTTTTGTTATTTTTGGACCAAAATGATGTTTTTATTACCTTTCTGGACATGGACAGTCTACCGTACATACATTTTCAATGGAGGGACAGAAAGCTCTCGGACTAAATCTAAAATATCTTAAACTGTGTTCCGAAGATGAACGGGTTTGGAACGACATGAGGGTGAGTCATTAATGACATAATTTTCATTTTTGGGTGAACTAACCCTTTAAGTGTATTATTTCTGTAATAAGTACTCATTTTAAAAGAATGATAAAGTGTTCTTCTTTTTCACAAGGGCAGGCAAAAAGGGCAGGCGATTTTCTTCAGAGTCAACACTACTACTATAACAAAATGAATGTGCCTTTTCTGAAAGAATGTTCTAACAGTATTCATAGATTACCCTGTTCCGGGATCAGCCCTCTAAAACCAACCGTTGCTCTAAAACCACTTCAGTGTCCAGCACAGCAGCAGCACTACATATCACAAACACTGACAATCAAAAACTAGATTAGAAGGCCCCTGTCATTGAGACATAGCATATTTCTGGGATGAATCATCCTCCTTTCTTTAATCAGGGCCGTGTGAGGTTTATTTGGTGGTGCTTTGGCCATCTATAAATAAGACAAACTATAAAGATCAAAAGTTATTGTTTCTGCCTGTGGTATCTGCTTGTGGTTTTCTTCTTTACGGCTGTCAAACCTTGTTCTGTTTCCTGAGATCAGCATGCACAGGAAGCGCTCTCTTTCTGTAATTGGCATGTAAGGCCTACAGTATAGTTGAAATCGCTTTATTATTTTGAACATCGTTGCATTTGTTTAGAATGCAGTCAACAGTGGCGTGGGTGTTGAAAGTTATTCAGGTTAGGGAGCGTTTTGTTTTGGTTTTGGTGATGTGGAGAGTCCCTGCGAGCTGAGCTTCACGTTGGTGCATGGTACGGTTTTGCATAAGGAAGGATTGTGGGAGGAGGGTGTGAAAGCAGACGCTCCATCCAGTGTTTGTTTTGCTCTTTGTATAAACTTTTGTGACATCACACAGTCACCTGTTTACATAAGGTCAGTATCACTGCAAAAGGTCGAGTGAATCAAGTTACACATGTGTCTTCCGCCGAAATCACACTATTTATATCATATTTCATGACCAAAATTTATTGACAACTCAAACATTTCATTCATTAATTCAGTTTATTCACTATAGTTTAAAAAAATGATAATAAAATATGACAAGATCTCAGATTTAAACTGTGTCAGAAAAAAGTAATCTTAATTATGTCAGATAACACTTAAGCAAAACATGGTCAGGTCAAAGTGTCTGAATAAGTTTTATTAATTTTACTGGTAGTCCACTGTATGAATTTTTGGGTATAATATGTCACAGTTTACTTTATTTTGCTATCCTCACTTACATAAATGAACTGTAGTGTCCTGCACCAACTAGTAAAAATATATATTAAAAACGTCAGAAAATTAGACTATCTATCTATCTATCTATCTATCTATCTATCTATCTATCTATCTATCTATCTATCTATCTATCTATCTATCTATCTATCTATCTATCTATCTATCTATCTATCTATCTATGTATGTATCTATGTATGTATCTATCTATCTATCTATCTATCTATCTATCTATCTATCTCTCTCTCTCTCTCTCTCTCTCTCTCTCTATATATATATATATATATATATATATATATATATATATATATATATATATATATATATATATGTATATAATATATAGACATTTAATTTTACTATCCTTAGCAAAAAAAATGGTCTTGTAACTAAAATTAAATGATCTCTTCTAGATTATATTAGAATATTTATACACTGGGGTTAAACAATATTTATGCTGTCAACCTAATCAAAAAGAAAAATATTTTACATATAACATTTTTTGGCTCTTGTATAATGACAATATAAAACAAATTATAGCAGAATCTATATTACAGTTTTTGTTCATATTTTGAAATGGATTTTATTTTAATATTTTCTGTTTTATAATATTAATAATATTTTCTGTGTTCATTTAAATTTATTTTTCTGTCTAATTTTGTCTCTCTTTTTTTTTTAAACATACATAGTTTTATTTAACTTTTTTTTTATGTGTGTGTGTGTGTGTGTGTGTATATATATATAATATATTATTATTATTTTATTTTTATTTTTTTTGCAGTATAAATGGGTGCTTTATACATATAATGGGTCTTTAAAATATAGCTTGGGCATGGGGTTCCTTGCAAAGAGATCATCATATGTAAGGGTCTTTGATATCAATTCTGAAAGCCCCTTCCTTGTACAAGTATTTGCATTTTAACCTAAACTCTTCATCTTGAAAGTGTTTGTCAAGTACCATTCTAGTCTCTTTATTCTAGCTTTATTTTAATATCAGCAATGCTCTCCATTTTTGTCCAGCAGGTAGAGGATGACAGCTCTCTCACAGCGGTGTACGTAAACATCCCCCGCTTGCGTCGGAGTACCATTGACACCACCAGTCCCATTGCTCCTCTATTACAGGACTTTCCGGACACTCCCGATACCCTCCTTTTGGACTCTGCAGGATGGGAGGTCCATACTGACGACCAGAGCGGGAAAGAGTACTACTACCAACCCTCTACGGGCCGAAGCACCTGGGATTATCCACTCAGCTACTCCATGGATTCGTCAGTGGGGACGGAAGAGGCTCGTTCCCCTCCTTCTTTCCCCCAGTCTCCCACCTGCTCGCCCGTAGACCCTTCTCCTCAGAGGTGGAGCTCGGAGTGGGAGAAAGTGCTGGATGAGAATTCTGGCAGACATTACTTCTTTAACTCTGTGTCAGGTCAGAGCTCATGGGATCCCCCGGAGGACATCGGCTCACCAGGGAACGTGAAATTTCTGGAAGATTTCCCGGTATGGAGGTTTTTCTGCAGATTCAAACGAATGATTCTTTGATGTGTACTACTATGGTATTAAAGGATTACCACATTCATTTATTATGATATTCATGTGCATATAGCTAATTTTCTTTATATTTTATGAGTTATTTAATGAGTTCTCAACCATTTTGTCTCCAAGCCTGCCATTGCCCACAACAATATTTGAAGGTGCCAAGACTTTGTTTTTACCATTTCTACCCCATAAAATATTTTATCGCTTGGCATTACTAAAAGCGTGTATATTAATAAATGCCCATGAAGTTTACGATTTTATTACCTAAGGTATATATATAATATATAATGTGTATATATTATTTTTACATGAGATCAATATCACTGTAAAAGGTCATCTGAATGAAGTTACTAGGGATGTACCGAGCCAATCTCAAGGATCGGTATTGGGGCCGATTAAGCTTTTTTTTCTTTCTTTTTTTTTTTACTGATTGGTATCGGCTATCCTAATGCCGAGTTTACACAGCATTGCATGACTTTACAATCGAAAGAATCGCAGACAACTCTATCTCGTCCGCAAACTACATACCAAATGATAAGGTAATAATGCAAGGACATGTTTAAGACCAGAATTCACACTCAGACTGGAATTATTAAAAATGTTAGCCCGAAAGAACCTTGCGATCCAAACTGTATGTGCGCTAATGTGCAACGAAAAGGAAAAAAAAGAAAAAAAGATTATGGAGGAGAAAATGGATCAGGGTTGCCAGGTTTTCACAGCAAAACCCTCCCAATTGCTACTCAAAACTAGCCTAAAAATCATGTTCTGAGGGTAAAATCTGAGTTTTTGGTGGGGCTCCCTTGGTAAAATTAACATTCTAGAGGTTAAATATCATGTTATTTAGGATCGCTTCAACCCGTGTACATGTGGCAACAGGGATAAAGTAGTCCAATTCCAAGGGAAAATCACAGAATTGGCAATACTGAAATGGATGGGGCGATGGATTGGCTGTAGGTCATCGCCAATGTCATTTTCAGTCAGAACACATTTCACACAGCATGATTTTGAATTGACAGGTCTAGATATTTAGCATGCCAAATATCTCACAGGCATCTGCAAGGCATCGTCAGTTTTCTCAGAGCGCGTCTTTGATAATTCACACTGCGTGATTGTCACTCGCATGAACAAGCACTGATTTGCCTTCGTTTTCAGGCATTTGTCTGCGATTTCGCAAAATCTGACGCCGAGTGAAAATTGGGCCTAAAATCGTGCAGTGTGAACTTGGCATAAGCCCAATCCTTTATTTTACATCAGCTGTCACACAGGTGTTGTGCAGCATGAACCTTCAAGTAGGTTTGCCAACCACCATTAAAAGGAAAGGAAGAAGCTTAAATGTGAGTGCGTGACACACAAGAACCAATGAGGTCTGTTCTAGCGCGTCACGTGCTTTCAGGTTTCCGTGTTTAGCATATTTCATGCGTACTTTTGTAACAAATCAATCGAAAGTCATTTATTTACTGTTTACTGACAGACTGGCATTCTGACACATGAGCTTCATGCTTTCTAAACGTATCTTCACTTTTTTCTTTTTGTTAAAACATACATTCTTTTATAATTGTATTTTTTCTTGTTATATTTTTTAAGGTTGATGTTTCACTTTAAAAAATAAATGAGGGGACGGTAGTGAATGATATCCTGGGTTGATAAAGAGGTATCTCCCGAGATATGCATACCCGAAGTATGCATTTAAAGGGATAGTTCACCCAAAAATGAAAATTTGATGTTTATCTGCTTACCCCCAGCGCATCCAAGATGTAGGTGACTTTGTTTCTTCAGTAGAACACAAATGATGATTTTTAACTGCAACCACGCTCACTAAGCGTTCAGCATTTGCTTAGTGAGGTCTGATCGCGCTCTAACAATGGCAGTGATGTCTAGCACTCGTTGAAGTATATGCGCGAGACATCACTGCCGTTGTCAGAGCGCGCTCAGACCTCACTAAACGAGTGCTGAACGCAGTTGGACATAGTGGTGTTTTAGAGGTAAAAATTATATAAATACTGTTCGGTTTCTCGCACAAACCGATCGTTTCGTGTCTTAGGACATCAATGTGTCGTCACGAACCGCAGGGTTTAATTTGGGCTTGTCTATGTAAGTTTTATTTACTCTTATAGTAGAAGTTCACATCCATGTGACTGACAGACAACAGCGGTTGGAGTTACTATCCCTTTAAGGGTTAATCCTTATCCAGTAAATCATGAACAACTGAAAATATCATAGGGCCTTTGAATATTGTTGTGGAGAAAGTATATGTCGTGGAGCCTAGTTGCATTAAAAAAATTGTCAAATTAAAACTGAAGTTTGTTTTTTTGGCGCCAAGCGGAACTGCAATAATAATGCAACCAATTTCAATAATAATCATATTTTCAAAAAGGTTTGTCAAACACTACCACTTGGTTCATTTCTACCAGTAGTTACTTACAGTTTGATTAATATTTATATTGCCGCTTTTGTTTCCCAAAATGTAGCCTCCGCTTCCTGAGGAAGACTACCCAGCATTGCCAGAGCTGGAGGAGGAAGTGTCTCCTCACTCCTTGCCAGCAGAGTATTCTTTGATTCAGGTGAAGAAGGTCTCCATCCCCAGGGTAAGTCTGGATAACAGCACCCCACCGGGATGGACCCTCAGAGTTGACCCTGAAGGAACTTGGGTCTTCACGAGCGACTACACGAAGGAACAGGTACAGGACACTTGACAATGACCTTGCCGTGTCCTTGTTTTGGGCTGGCTTACTTATTTTATTTGGGCTGATTAACTTGCTATTATTAGTGAGGTGTATGAAAGTATGGCTGTAGGCTAGTTTTGTAATTTGTTGAACTAATGAAGTGTCTTGTTGACAGTGGATTAAGTCGCTAGATGATCGAGGGCGGACATACTACTACCTAAGAGACGGCAGCAAGTCCCAGTGGAACTTACCTGAGGTGGGATATAGTGGGATGGATCTCTTAAAGGCCTGTTCACACCAAGAACAATAACTATATCAGCATCCAAATCAGCTGACTATAACTTTGCGCTTGCAGTTATGTCGTCTGCCTCTTTAAAGTGAGGTGGATTCAGTTTGGCTGACTCTAAAGTCAAACTTTGACTTACTTTCATGTCATTCCAACTTGAATTATTTTCTGTATAGTGAAAACACAAAATTATACATTTGGCAGAATGTCCTTGCTGCTATTTTCCTTAAATCAAAAGTGGCTGGTGATTAATACACTGGGAAAAAAATGGTGTAGGATTTACCTTGAAACAATTTTCACTCAGAAATTGCAAAGAAATGTCATGTAACACTTTGAAGTAGAAATACAGAAAATATTTTTTTCTTGTAAAACATACTCCGATAATCTTTGTTTTCTTTACAGTGTACTAACAAGTTCCAATAAGTACAAAACCGTATTCATAAAAGCATAATTTCTGAATGCAAATTCTCTCACACACTTTTAGTATTCTGGACATCCAGGACAGTATGGAGTGGGAAATGGAGAGCAGGACACAATGGGACCGATGCAAAGCTGGAGACACAGTGCAGGATACCAGGAAGATGTATGTACTGACATTTGGTTTCCATCCAAAGTTGTGAATTTAAAGGGTTAGTTCACCCAAAAATGAAAGTACTGTCATCATTTACTCACCCTCATGTTATTCCAAACTTGTGAGACCTTCGTTCTTCTTCGGAACACAAATGAAGGTATTTTTAATGGTCTGTCCCTCCGTTGACAGCTATGCAACTACCACTTTGGCGCTTCAAAAAGTTTATAAAGAGATTGTAAAACTAATCCATATAAATTGAGCGGTTCAGTCCAAATTTTCTGAAGAGACTTGATCACTTTATATGATGAACAGATTGGATTTAGCTTTTATTCACACCTAGACACTGATCAGTGAATATAAAACAGAAGCTCAACCAAACCTGCTTGACGCACTTTCTTGCAGAAGCTCAAATGTGCTGCGTATCACACGAGAATGAACCTCGCTGGTTCTCGCACGCCATGCTGTTTACCACAACTGATGTGCGAGTTGTAAATGTTTATATATGAATAAAAGCCTAAATTCAATCTGTTCATCATGTAAAGTGATCGTGTCTCTTCAGAAAATTTGGATAAATCACTCAATTAATTTGAATTAGTTTTACAATCTCTTTATGAACTCTTTGAATCGTCAAAGTATCAGTTGTGTAGCTGTCAATGGAGGGACAGAAAGTTCTCAGATTTCATTAAAAATATCTTAATTTGTGTTATGTAGATGAACAAAAGTCTCATGGGTTTGAAATGACATGAGGGTGAGTAAATGATGACGGAATTTTCATTTTTGGGTGAACTAACCCCTTTAATACTGCGCAAAATCATATAAAAGTTTTTTGTGAATAAAGCACAGTTTCCATTCCATGTATTCAAGAGAACACTGTCAAACTTTATCCAGCAGCTCACCCACACTTATAAACACAAAGAGTGATGGCCTGACGCATGTGATGCACACCTGATCCTTCATGTGTGTCCTTAGTGACCGTGTTTCCAAAATAGGCTCTAGAATGCACCTGAGACTCAGTTTGTTATAGATTTGCTCTATTTAAATCCCTCCCACCTACCCAGTCTTTCTTATCATTCCAATATGCAAACATATACTCACTATTTATTCTGTTTTCACTGAACTGATCCATGGAAATGAATTCAGTTACTGAAACACTATATTACTAGTAGTGTTTATTAAAGCATGCAATGGTAAAAAACTGAAAATTGTATATTTGACAACAGTTAAATGGCATTCTTGTAAATGCATAGTGTGATTTACACATGTGATTTTGTCTTAACAGAGGAGTCATTCATCATATCCTCAGAATACATCAGACAGTGACGCCTCCAGCTCTCCTGAAATGCCACATAATGTAAGAATCCAGATCAGAGGTTTATGATTCCAGATCACCTGATCTAAAGTTTACAATAAACTTCAAGAATTAAGTCTTCAAACATCATTCATATGATTATTATATGCTTACTGGCATGAATGCTAGCTAAAATCATGTGACTTGTTAGGTAGGCATGCTGTGCCATGAGGAAAGGAAACTTATTTAAATGTTTTCGCTTGGTAACTGTTGGGTTTGGGGACATGTTGCATAAGTTACGCAAGAAATTATTATCATACAGTTTCACAATACATGCTAAGTGAAAGTATTAATGCAGGTTAGGACTAGAGGAGAGAAGTCTGATCAAAAGTGTTAGATTATGACTAGAAGAGTGCAATATTATTTTGCCATACTGTCCTCTGGTGGTTACTAGTGAAACTTAGAGCCTGCCTTCCACTCAAACAAACAAATGCTGAATGTGTCATGGTACTACCATGAGATTTAGATGCAATATCATGGCAGTACCTTCATGTTTTTGGACATTTACCACGGTACTACCACAATAAATTTTTGAAATATCTTACAGATCCATTGATTTCCATGGTTTTACCATCTGATACACCACAGTACTGGCTTTTATCATTCATACATGTAGGCACGTAATATTGGATTGGTTGTTTTAAACAACAGTTTTGATGCTAAATTCTGATTGGATGAACTGGATGTAAAATGCAGATAAACATACACTTGTGACTGCGCATTCTATATTAATACACCAATGTGGCAACAATAAACAACCTACAGGTAAGCTAATGAAGTACTATATTACTTGGTGGATTTTTATATTATTTTGATTATATTCAAACTTGGGTATGCAGAATATCTAACTTTATCTGCATACATACTGTACATTATGCTAGCATAAAGAGATACTGTATATAGTTTAAGGCAAATTGAGTATTAACTATAGTATCGTGCAGTTCTAATCTGCTAATTGTGACTTTAAGGCAAACAAATACAAAATATTATGATATATAATAATTTTCTGTAAAGCTACTTTGAAACAAAGTGTGTTGTGAAAAGTGCAATACAAATACAAACTTGATTATTATTAATAACAAATACAGATTATTGAAAACTATCATATACATAAAATTATAATGAGAACATTATAATTGTGTGCTTGGGACATCGCTTTTAAATGGTAAAACTTTTGTTTTTGTAATCAGGCTCTCAAATTATATAAATATTTGAATATGTCGGTTATTGGCTTTCAAATATAAAGAATGATCGTTATCTGTATCGGCCAAAATTTTCATACTGTTCCATCCTTAAAGGTGCAGTGTGTAGATTTTAGCTGCATCTAGCAGTGAGGTTGTGAATTGCTCAGTCCACCGCTCACCCCTCCCTATCGAAGCACATAGAGAAGCTACGGTGGCTGACACAGGACAAAGATGTCATCATCTAAGACAGAAGAGAGTAGCCAGTCAAGCAATGAGGTTTCTTTTTACTTCTAACAAAGAACGGTCTCTGCTTCTAATAAACCAGACAACTACTACTAGTACTAGTTCTTTGTGCATATTCAACATAGTGACGATGCAAGCTGCCTCTAAAAACACCAACAAAGAAGAAGAACAACAACAACATAGTGACGAAACGTGCTTTTTAGAGAAGTTTGTCTGTTTAGGGCTACTGTAGAAACATGTGGGCGCAAAATGGTGATTTAACATGTAAGAGGACCCGTGGTGTATGTAGATAGAAATGGATCATTCTAAGGTAATAAAAATGGTTCATCATGTAAGGTGTTTATACACCACTGAAAATATTGTTATGTATATTATATTACATTTCTGTCAATAGATCCTCCTAAATATTACACACTGAACCTTTAATATTGATGTTTCCTCCATTTTATAAAAGCAAGACATTCAAGTTACAGTGATTTTACCATGGTTAAAGAAGTTTTAGCTCAAGCTATGCTTGATGTTGTGCTGTAGAACACTTTAACATTAGACTGCTTGTGACTTATTTTATTAAATAAGCATAATAAACAGTGTCATGTTCTGAATGCACTTCTAAATGTAAAACCATTGCTACAAAAATAGCTAAACAATCCTCTACTTTCTCTGTTCTGCATTTTGAAGTGAAACCTCAAAGGTCAAACTATACTTCACTTTCATGTTGTCAGATATTATTTCTACACTATTATCCTAAAGTTATTCTGTACTTTTTTTTCTTTTCAGAAAGGCTGTATTAACTCATTAATAGTTTTTTCAGGTTTCAAACTTGGAAAAGGCTGGGATCCTGAATAAAACAAAGGTTTCTGAAAACGGAAAGAAAATTAGGTAAAGATTTCTACCATGAACTTAAATCAGTGGCGGTACTGGTTTGATATATATAACTATATTGGTGAAAAATCATGATTGTATGTAAAAGTAGGACATTTTATCAATCCTCCCGCAGGAAGAACTGGGGTCATTCCTGGACGGTTCTCCATGGAGGAATACTGACATTCCACAAGGACCCAAAGTCCACGCCAACCGGAGCATCGGTGAGAATCCAAATCCACAAATGTGGAATTTGCATTATCAAGTATTTAATTTTTGTTTTGTAATACTGAATGTATTTGTATTATGTAGAGCAAGACAAATCACATAGTCCCAGAATTCACTGTGGATCTGAAAGGGGCAACAATTGGCTGGGCAAACAAGGACAAATCAAGCAAGAAAAATGTTTTGGAGGTATGGCTGTTACAGCACTACCCAAGATAGTGCTGGATCATCATACACTGGTCAACTATTTTACTAGTGTATCTTCTTGATGCATTGCTTGTGTGTTTGTTCATTCAGCTTAAGAGTCGAAATGGCGCGGAGTACTTGATCCAGTATGACACTGAAAGCATCATCACTGACTGGTATAAAGTCATTGTAGATACCATAAGCCAGCTGGTGAGCCTTTCATCGTAATAAAACATGAACATTAACTAACACTCGGTTGTGTTTTTCTCACTGAAATCTGCATAATCGTGTATGTCTTTTTGCTTTGGGTCGTCAGGATTTGGATCACCACCACTCTGAAGATGATGAGGAAATCAGTGAGAAGTCAAGCTTAGACAGAGAGGAAAAACCCTTTGACAAAAGAACTATGAGCAATGGTAGGGCTGTCAAATGATTCTTAACCCTCTGATTTTCCTCTTTTAGGGGTCACACTTGTGACCCTTAGTGGTCAAAATAGACCATAGACAGTAAGTGTAACTTTTTTTGTTAAATTAAATGAATATACTATATTTTGTTTAAATAATATTTACTCTTTAATATTGTGTATTTTGAGAGGATTTCATGATACTAGATAATAGTCACCTAATTATGCAGTATTTATTTCTACAGTATCTCACAGAAGTGAGTACACGTTTTTTGTAAATATTTTATTTTACCTTTTCATGTGACAACACTTTGCTTTCCCCACAAAATAACTCAACACACAGCCATTAATGTCTAAATCACTGGCTACAAAAGTGACTACACCCCTGGGGTCGTTATCATATTGGAATACTGCCCTGCGGCCCAGTCTCTGAATGGAGGGAATCGTGCTCTGCTCATTCATGGTTCCCTCAATGAACTGTATCTCCCCAGTGCCGACAGCACTCATGCAGCCCCAGACCATGACATGCTTGACTGTAGGCAAGACACACTTGTCTTTGTACTCCTCACCTGGTTACCGCCACACACGCTTGACACCATCTGAACCAAATAAGTTTATCTTGGTCTCATCAGACCACAGGACATGGTTCCACTAATCAAACTGTTTGCAGGTTTTCTTGTGGATCATCTTTAGAAGAGGCTTCCTTCTGGGACGACAGCCATACAGACCAATTTGAGGCAGTGTGCGGCGTATGGTTTGAGCACTGACAGGCTGACCCCCCCACCCCTTTAACCTCTGCAGCAATGCTGGCAGCACTCATACATCTATTTCCCAAACACAAACTCTGGATATGATGCTGAGCACGTGCACTCAACTTCTTTTGTCGACCATGGCGAGGCCTGTTCTGAGAGGAACCTGTCCTGTTAAACCGCTGTATGGTCTTGGTCACCGTGCTGCAGCTCAGTTTCAGGGTCTTGGCAATCTTCTTATATCTTCTTACACCTGAGACCTTGTAACACTAATGAGTCACATGACACTGGGGAGAGAAAATAGCTAATTGGGCCCAATTTGGACATTTTTACTTAGGGGTGTACTCACTTCAGCGGTTTAGACATGAATGGCTGTGTGTTGAGTTATTTTGAGGGGACAGCAAATTTACACTGTTATACAAGCTGTACACTCACTACTTCACATTGTAGCAAAGTGTCATTTCTTCAGTGTTGTCACATGAAAAGATATAATAAAATATTTACAAAAATGTGAGGGGTGTACTCACTTCTGTGAGATACTGTATATACAAAATACAAATATTAGAAAACATTTTGATGTTATTTTCAATTAATACAGTGTTTAAGTTATAAATAGAGTAATGCATGGAAGGAAGATTGGTGCCATCTGGCTAGAAAAATAATGAATTTAAAAATATATATATATATATATATATATATATGGTTCAAAACTTGGTGACTTGTGGCAATAACTTGGTGACATTTATTGAAATATACATTTATACTATTTATATTATATTAATGCTGTCAAATGATTAATCACGATTACTAAAAGTTTGTGTTTACATAATATATGTGTGAGTACTGTGTGTTTTGAATACATGCACATGCATGCATATATATATATATATATATATATATATATATATACCATATAATGTATAAATAACCCATATAATGTGTGTTATATGGTATATATAAAATATATATAAATATTATATATATATATATATATATATATATATATATATATATATATATATATATATATATATATATATATATATATTTCTTTAAATATATGCATGTATGCATGTGTATTTATATATACATAATAAAAATACACAGTACACACACATATGTAAACAAACTTTTATTTTGGATGCTATTAATTGTAATCATTTGACAGCACTAATATATATAGCAATAAATGTCACCAAATTATAGCCACAAAAGTCACCAAGTTTCGAACCATTATAATGAAGCAAAAAAAAAAACATATATATATATATCAAACTTTTTTAAGAGTTAAAGGGGCAGTTCATCCCAAAATAAAAAATACTGTCATCATTTTCTCACCCTAATGTAATTTTAAACTTGAGTGACTTTCTCTCTTCTGTTCAACACAATAAAACATATAAAAAAAAAAAAAATTAAATTTGTCCAACATGTTGTTTGGACCCCAATGATATACAGTAAGGGTAATGTCTATGTCAGTAAATTTCAACCACTAATAAAGAACTAAAGAAACTAAAAAATGTTTTAAACAGAAAATGGTAATGAGTGTAAATATGTACTGTCCTCTTCCTGTGCATTAGCGTCTCGACTGCCTTCATCCAGTTCGACATCTGAAGCAGATCAGAAGAAGGTTCGCACCAAACTGAAGAAGTTTCTCCTCAAGCGGCCCACCCTGCAGTCAGTCAAAGACAAGGGATATATCAGAGGTCAGACCATGCTCTACCTCATCCATTTACTTTTACTTTTACAGAGGCTCAAGATTTCATTGAGGAATGATTCTAATGTGACCCTTTGCCTCTTTTCATTTTAGAAAATGTATTCGGATGCCACTTGCACAATCTCTGCAGCCAAGAGAAGACGAGAGTGCCCAGCTTTGTGGAGAAATGCATCCGGGCAGTAGAGAAAAGAGGTATGTTAACCGCCAAAACGGCATTACTAATTGAAAATATGTTTTCATCAATATCAAGGCCGTAACCATGTCTTAAACATGGTGGGGGAAGGTTCATAATGGTCTTTTTTTTAACGGAATTAAAGGGGTCACATGATGCTATTTTCAAAGTGCATTATTTTGTTATTAGGTGTAATTGAATAGGTTAACATGTTTTAATGTTCAAAACAAACACATTAGTTGCGTCCCAAATGACGCACTATACACTATGCACTTATACACTATGTACTTGTGCACTATGTACTTGTGCACTATGCACTCATCCATGTAGTGCGTGAATTGTATAAGGTTGTTTTCTCATTTAACAACGGAGTCCAATCCTCCCTTCTCCTCCACTACGTAATTAAAGCTGCGACAGTTGAGTGCACGAAGTGTCCAACATTCCACACTTCGTTTTTTCCGTTAATTTAGTGCATCATCCGGGTATTTAAAGTGTACTTTTTCTTTTTGGAATTTTCAGTGTGAACGCACTACTGCACTATTTATACTTAAAAACGTCATAGAATGTGCATAAGTACGGGAATTGGGACGCACCTTTTATTTTTTACTTACTTTACATTATTATTATTGCGGCTCCTCTATTCCCAGTCTCTCTGAAACACGCTGATTTCTACAAAGCCCCTCCTTCTGAAAAGCCCAAAATGCTCTGATTGGACAGCTGACCCACTGCGTTGGTTGTGATTGGCCAAACACCTCAGGCGTGTGTCGAAAATGTAACACCCCATACTACAATCGCGAGCTTCAGCTTCCATGCCAAGTGTGCCGCACAAGTCCTGAAATGTGAAGCCAAAGCATTTTTCGATCGCCCCCTGATGGCTGGCTGCAGTATAGGTCATAAACCCCACCCTCTCCATGTAATCGGATGGGTCGTGAGCCAAACTAAAAAATCCAATTGCACTTCAAATAATTTTTTTTCCCAAAGATTCATTTTAGGTATTTCTCATAAAATTATAATGTCTCATAATGTTCATTTCCCCAGTAAGTTTGGTTTTAGTTAGTTATTTGATGCTATAAAAATGGGGTGTAATGTCATGATTGACAGCTGTGCTTGTGATTGAGTCTGCGGGAGCGGGAGTTTGGGCGGGACCTTGATGCCGCGGCTCCACCTCAGGATCACTACTGCAGAGACTGGGGCTCCGAACGTCATAACCGGCAATAATCGGATATTTTGGCATCATTTTTCTACAGTGGAAGGAAGTGGATTTAAATGTTAACAGTTAATAATTTAAATGCATTTAAGGGAATAAAGAAAAAGAAAGAACAGTAAAAGAACAAGAAAAAGTTTTTTTGTAAAGTAATCAATATGAACTATTTGCAAATAATATTTTTATTTTTAAAATATGCACACATTCACTTTTATTCATAGGCCTACAATGTTGAAAACGCAAAGAGGCAAAACGTTCAGTTATGAATTACATGAATCACATAAATTATTCAGCCTATATTTTCAATTCAAAACGTCAAAAAGTCAAGTAGTTTGCATCACTGGATATAACTGTGGATCGTAATATTTCACCTTTAAAAACCGAATTCACGTGCTGGAATTCATGTTCGGTATATGTGAACAGTAAAGCCTGCCTCCTTTGATTTGATTGGTCAACTTGATCATTTTAACACTGACAAGCCGCTGAGGCGGGCCAGTCTAAAAATGTAAATTCATAATATTTCTTCCTAACTACAAGAAGAGCAGCATCATGAACATCAAATATTGTATATCAAAAATGTCTAGTGGTTACAGCTAATATAAAAATCAAATGTTTGTTGTTGTCATCCGTCAGGTCTGGGGATCGATGGACTCTACAGAGTTAGTGGGAATTTGGCGGTCATCCAGAAACTGCGTTTCAAAGCAGATCATGGTAAAATGAATCGGCATTAATTTTATATTCAGCTCAGTTTTTCACTTCATGTCTTCACAAGATGTCATACTCTGTTTTATAGCTTGTTTGTTTTTCCAAAGAATTTAGATGCAGTCATATTACTATGAATGGGAGAAAGTGCAATGCAAAATATAGTCAACTTTTTCACCACTTATTAGTTGTCATTATTTTTTCTCTTCTGTTTGGTGAATAATGTTTTTCCATGACTCAATCATTTTCCACTTATATTCACTGTGTTCTCCTGACACTTTAGCCCAGTTTAGAAATGATTCCCAGCGCCTCTTGACTGATTCATGTGTTTCTCTGTGTGTTTCTCCAGAGGATCTGGACCTGGAGGAGGGTAACTGGGATATCCATGTGATCACAGGAGCACTGAAGCTCTTCTTCAGAGAGCTGCAGGAGCCTCTGTTCCCTTACAATCTCTTCAATGATTTCATCTGTGGCATCAGTAAGATCCTGATTGAACGGGGGAGTACAGTAGGACTGTAGTGGGTTTCCAGTCTGGGTTTTTCAGTGGCCAGATTTACTTCTTTCTCAGATTTTCTTGCTTCCATTGAAGCCAAACATGCTCTTTAGATCATTCTTAAAGGGATAATTCACCCAAAAATTAAAATTACCCCATGATTTACTCCCTCTCAAGCCATCCTAGGTGTATATGACTATCTTCTTTCAGATTAACACAATCGGAGATATATTTAATAATGTCCTGGCTCTTCCAAGCTTAATAATGGCAGTGAATAGAGGATGAGATTTTGAAGCACAAAAAGCACATCCATTCATCATAAAAAGAAGGCCTTCTGAAGCGAAGCGATGTGTTTGTGAGAAAAATATCCACATTTAAAACTTTAAAAACTAAAATAACTAGCTTCCGACAGAAGAGTGACCTCTGACCCGACACATGACGTATCGAGGAACGCGGAAGCGCAGAGGACAGAGCAAAACAAAACACCGGTCACGAATTAGAAGTCTAAAACAAGAATTTTTAAAGAGAAATGTCGGAGGATTTCGATATAAGAGAAGAGGAGCTTGAGTTTGTTGCCCAGCCCTATTTGTTTGAACAGGGTTATGATATTCCTACATCACGTCAGAAGTTACTCTTGGCGTAAGTTGACATGCGTATGGCCGACCGTCTGCCAGAAGCTAGTTATTTAAGTTTTTAAAGTTTTAAATATGGATATTTTTCTCACACAAACACATTGCTTCGCTTCAGAAGGCCTTTATTAACCCCCCAGTGTTGTGTGGATATCTTTTATGATGGATGGATGCACTTTTTTTGGTCTTGAAAATCTCTTCCTCTATTCACTGCCATTATAAAGAGCCAAGACATTATTTAATATAACTCTGATTATATTCGACTGAAAGAAGAAAGTCAAATACAGCTAGGATGGCTTGAGGGTGAGTAAATCATGGGGTAATTTGAATCTTTGGGTGAACTATCCCTTTAAATTGTACTAGATTACTTGATCACTAGGTTTTACACAACATGTGGAGTTAATGCAGCTCAAGCACGACATGACATAAAAACTTTCCAAAAAAGACATTCTGAAATCTGTTATTCATAATAATTCAGATTTTCACTGATAATATTATGCTGAATAGAACAATTGTCATTCTATCTATCTATCTATCTATCTATCTATCTATCTATCTATCTATCTATCTATCTATCTATCTATCTATCTATCTATCTATCTATCTATCTATCTATCTATCCACACTACCAGTCAAAAGTTTGGAAACTACTATTGTTAATGTTTTTGAACAAAGTCTCTTATGCTCATTAAGGCTGCATTTATTTCATAATAAATACAGAAAAAAAATAATATTGTGAAATATTATTACAATTTAAATTATGGTTTTCTATTTTAAAGGTACAATTTGTGATATTTTTTTCCACTAGAGGTCGCTAGAAGCCTATTCAAAACAAAGGCGTAGTTTGATGACGCCAAGTTTTAGAGCGGAAACTTGGGACACGTGGTCTCCTTCTCAATGGACGGTGCAAAAGAATAGGGATTGGAGTCTGGAAGAACTCATGTTCATGGATGCGATTATTAACTTTACTGTAGTATGAAGCAGAGCAGGACCGAGTGTTGCGGGAGCTGAACGAGGAGCTGGAGCGATTGATCAACACACGCCTCACGAGCAGCGGGACTTTTATTATGACACAGTCGCCGGCGCCACTTCCGCTTTTCCGGTCATGAGTTTACGGGAGTTGTCCTTGTCGACAGAACCAGCGGCAGATGGTAAACAGTAATTATGTTCCATAAATAAGTATCACAATCCACCATAAAACGTGCAAGAAGTAAATAAGGAACTGCTTGAAGCAAGCTAGTGGTTTGCTGGACGCTAGACACTACTTCCGCATTTGTCCACGGCACTGTTGTCATGTGGTTTCTACGTCAGTAAAGGCGGTAACAAAGGTAACTGACGTCATTGACAGGCGACTGCACTGCCCCGTGTCACTGTTTAGAATGGGAATTTTCTCATGATTTACAAGAAGTTGAAAACATTAGAGACATTGTTAGTAATCAGCTGGACAAAATATATAAAACTAGCCTAGTGGTTTTTGGATATTTTACTGCAAAAATTTTACATATTGTACCTTTAATATACTTTAAAATATAATTTATTTCTGTGATGCATAGGTGAATTTTCAGCATCATTACTCCAGTCTTCAGTGTCACATGATCCTTCAGAAATCATTCTAATATGATTTATTATCAATATTGAAAAAAGTTGTGCTGCTTAATATTTTTTTTATAAACTGTGATACTTTTTCAAGATTCTTTGATGAATAAAAAAGTTGAAAAAATATCAGCATTTATTTAAAATAGAAATATTTTGTAACAATACACACTACACGTTCAAAATTTTGGGGTCAGTAATTTATTTATTACTTTTTTTTTTTTTTTTAGAAATTAATACTTTTATTCAGCATGGATGTGTTAAATTGATAAAAAGTGATAGTAAATATTTATATTGTTAGAAAAGATTTATATTTTGAATAAATGCTGTTCTTTTTAACCATTTATTCATCAATGAATCTTAAAAAAAGTATCACAGGTTCCAAAAAAATATTAAGCAACACAACTGTTTCCAACTTTGATAATAACTAAGTATCAAATAAAAATCGGCTTTGCATCACAGAAATAAATTATATTTTAAAGTATATTAAAATAGAAAGCCATTTTAAATTGCAATAATATTTAATAATGAAATAAATGCAGCCTTAATGAGCATAAGAGACTTCATTAAAACATTAAAAATAGTATAATCTATCTATCTATCTATCTATCTATCTATCTATCTATCTATCTATCTATCTATCTATCTATCTATCTATCTATCATATATCTTTCTTTCATCTATCTATCTGTCTGTCTGTTTATCTATCTACAGAAATCCCTGATTATTACAGTAAAATATCACACATGAGAAATGTTGTGCGGTCTTTGCCAGCACCCAACCGTGACACGATGGAGGCCCTCTTCAGCCATTTACGCAAGTATGTAGTTTTTATTTTACATGTATTTATATATTTTTATAAATACTACAGTATGTATCTACAGCATTTCTCTCTGTCTCTTTCAGGGTCATTCAACATGGTGATGAGAACAGAATGACTGTGCAGAACGTGGCTATCGTTTTCGGCCCAACGTTACTCAAACCTGAGGTGGAGTCAGCAAACATCGCCACATACATGGTCTTCCAGAACCAGATTGTAGAATTCTTACTCAATGAGTTTGAGTCAATCTTCCACATGTGATTGACATGAACTTGCACTGAATAAAAATTAAATAAACCCTCTCAAATGCTGGAGATAATGGGAGAGATTTTGCAAAACTGATCTCAGTTCAGTGAGAAAGACATTATGTATCAGCTCTGTGAAGGACAGCCTCTGACCGGCACATTTTTCAGAAGGTTATAAATAGAGATGCAACAAAAATCTAGAAAAGTAGCTTCCATGATTAATATATTAATATTACTGAAACAGAATGGTTTTACATGTGCAGTTTAAATTTTGAAAGGGCAATACACATTTTAAAACTGTATAGTTAAATGTAGTTTAAAATATTTTGATGTTTCATTTTAGACTTAAGGTCAGGTCAGTTAAAGAATAATTTAGTTTAACTTTGCTTTTCTGTGGTCTTTTGCCTTTCTGTAGAAACACTGAACATTTTTACCCTGTTCATCTGCAATGTGATAATAGATGAATGATATTAAATTACAATATCTTTTAAGTTTAGGTATCAGTTTTCGTTTTCTTCTTTTTAAACGTGCATCTGTAACATAGAACTTTACAAAGAAAATACTGCAGGCCTGTAATTGTAAACTGGAAATGCTAAGTTTAAGACTTGTACATTGTCATTAAAGGCACAATATTTTAGATTTTGTGGTACCAAAATGTAGAATCTGTGAAATGGAATTTGCACATAGATTTAGCATTAATATTTTACGAAAATTGGCACACTTATATAGCTACACTTATATATCATTGTAAGATGTTTAAAGGTGTGTGTATATAGAAAAGGCATATTTATGCTGTACATTACCTGAAGTACGCAAGCTTTTAATAAAGTAACTCTTTTATAAATTAATGCTTCAGTGTTATTCACTTTGTTTATTTATTTATATTGTGATTGATATATTGACAAAATGTTAAATTTAATCTAAATTGGTATGCTTTATATGTTGCAAATTTAGATTTGTTGAAAATAAGTTTAAATTCTCTTCAGGGAAAAGAAAAATGTAATTCTGAGCAAATGAATGGATGGTGTTAGTGAAAATTTAATGCTTTAATGGATTTTTGTGTATTAAATACATTAAAAAAGAAATGTCGCATAATTACCAGGTAAACATTGATATCGTTTCGTGTACAACGAGCATTTTTGATTTCACATTTTTAAAATCCTGTTTTGTTATTTCATAACACCGCCGAATGATGGCAGTACGACACGTTTGTTTCTTCCGCTAAATCACTAAAGAAGAACGCTGGTTTATGGATTTGGGTTCGTTGATTGGTTGAAAACAGTGAAGGGGCGGAGTTTTCATCTTTTGAAAATAACCGTGCCTAGTCCAACAGGCGCCATTGTTGAGGAGTTTACAGAGATGTTGCGATGCGTCGAATGAAATTAATTTAACAAAACATCTTTTATTGTGCCAAAGACCGGATTAGATAAACCAAGACTTGGTTTAACAGTTCCACAAGTCAAAAGGTAAGTTTGATGTAGTTTATATGTAACGTTACTTTGTGTTTTGCTTTTGGAAGGGAAACGCGTCAGTCCTTTAGTTCAGCAGCGGGTATCGAGTTAAAAGCACATTAAGAAAACTGAACCGTTTCCATCTAACGTATGCTACATTTAAAAATGTTTATGTATCAGTTGATATGAGGAAGTAAACTCAGTGTGTTTAATTAGATATGGCACAGCGAGTTTCTGTGAATGAAGCTGCTGGGTCCAGACGGACTTCCAGAGTTCGTGTCGCGGTTCGGTTGAGACCCTACATGGACAAGCAGGATGATAAGGGAGAGGGGCCCTGTGTCAGGGGCCTGGGGCCACAAAAGCTGGAGATCATCAACTGGAGGAACGCCACTGAGACCCTTCAGTACCAGTCAGTCATAACCCGTTTTGTTTTCTTATTTATTCCTCCATTCTGTCTTTTTTTATGATCAAGCACTTTAGCAGGTCATGGTCTCAGTGCAGTAGGTCATGATTTGGTAGCTGGTGCTGATATTAAACTTCTCTTCTAAAGAAAGTCCACTGGCTCTTCTTGTGCCTGTTTGGATTATCAGGGAGAGAAACACTCATAACAAAACTTGAAGAGGATTTTACTGCTAACTTGATATTTGAACACTTAATATTTAGTTTTAATATTCTTTCCAATTTTAGTGTTACTTTAAAAGTGTGGTTATTTTATCTTATTGGCTTGTATATTTAAAATCAGTATCATTATATTTAATTTAATTCATTCTAATATTAATTAGGGCTGTTCAATGAATAATCACATCCAAAATAAGTTTGTTTACATAATATATGTGTGTGCACTATGCATATTTATTTTGTATTTATAAACGCATACATGTGTATGTTTAAGAAATATTTACATGTATGTATTTATATATAATTTAAATATATACATTTATTTATTTTTATATTTTTCTTAAATATATTCATGTGCAGTTGCAAGAATAAGTATGTGAACCACTTGCAAAATCTGTGAAAATGTGCAAGATTTTAACAAAATAAGAGTTTTTTTTTTTTTTTTTAGTACTGTCCTGAGTAAGATATTTTACATAAAAGATGTTTACATATAATCCATAACACACAAAAATAGCTGAATTTATTAAAATGACCCAAAGGTTTGAACCATTGGTTCTTGAATAATGTGTGTGGTTAACTGATGATCTATGACTGTTTTTATGTTTTGTGATGGTTGTTCATGAGTCCCTTGTTAGTCCTGAGCAGTTAAACTGAGCTCTGTTCTTCAGAAAAATTCTTCAGTTTTCCAGCCTCTTTTGCATATTTGAACCCTTTCCAGCAGTGACTGTGTTTTCGAGATCCAGCTTTTCATTGAATCACCCTAATATTAAATAAAGGCTAATTTTAGATTTAAAAAAAATATATATTAAAAAGCGTTTGATTTTGGTCCAGAATTTTCATCCCTAACAAATTTATAAAATTACCTGTAACACAAAATTGTTTTTGTTGTTAGTCATAGTTCTCAATAAATTATGGCATTGCGTGTTTTTGCAGTGATTGATCTAAATTGTTTGTTGGATTGTAGGTTTGATGTGTTTCATGGTGAAGAGACGACGCAGCAGGCGGTTTTTCTGACCTCCGTCAAGCCCATCCTCCCCCACATCCTCAATGGTCAGAACGCCAGTGTCTTTGCCTATGGACCCACTGGAGCAGGTATCATTTCTGCCTTCATCTCCTTTGAAGTTCATTTGCATTTTTAGTAGGGGTGACACTGAATAGTCTGCGATTCGAAGCTTCGATAGGAGGAGCCTGATTTGACTACCAATCTCACAGTCGAATCTTGGCAGGGGTGTTATGAGACTAGAAATGGTGGTGCTCAATATCTTATTTCTCCCAATAAGTTAATATACAGCCTATTATGATAATGTGATTTAATAAAAATGTGAAAAGAAAGAATGTTAAATATTTTTTTAATGTGCTGTCTTTTTTATGATCAAGCACTTTAGCAGGTCATGGTCTCAGTGCAGTAGGTCATGATTTGGTAGCTGGTGCTGATATTAAACTTCTCTCCTAAAGAATATCCACTGGCTCTTCTTGTGCCTGTTTGGATTATCAGGGAGAGAAACACTCATAACAATACTTGAAGAGGATTTTACTGTTTACTTGATATTTGAACACTTTAATATTGATATTTAGTTTAAACATATTTTCTGTCCAATTTTAGTGTTACTTTCAATAAAATGTGGTTGTTTTATCTTATTGGCTTGTATTTGTAAATTCGGTATCATTAAATTTAATATTAATTAGGGAGAGAAACACTCATAACAATACTTGGTGAAGAGGATTTTACGGTTTACTTGATATTTGAATACTTCAATATTTAGTTTTAATATATTCTTTCCAATTTTAGTGTTACTTTAAAAGTGTGGTTATTTTATCTTATTGGCTTGTATATTTAAATTCAGTATCATTAAATTTAATTTCATTAATTCTAATATTAATTAGGGCTGTTCAATGAATAATCACATCCAAAATAAAAGTTTGTTTACATAATATATGTGTGCGCACTTAAACAGATAGTGTGACATACTGGATTTTTTTCCCAATCAGGTAGGCAATAAATGATTTCAAAACATTTCTGTGTGTGTGTGTGTGTGTGTGTGTGTGTGTGTGTGTGTGTGTGTGTGTGTGTGTGTGTGTGTGTGTGTGTGTGTGTGTGTGTTTTGTTTTTTTTTTTTTTTTTTTGTTTTTTTTTGTTTTGTTTTGTTTTTTTTTGTTTTGTTTTGTTTTGTTTTGTTTTGTTTTGTTTTGTTTTGTTTTGATTTGATTTGATTTGATTTGATTTGATTTGATTTGATTTGATTTGATTTGATTTGGATGCTGTGAACGTTTAGTTAAAAGACTGCCACAGTGCCACTCCAGTTATGCGTTTATAAACAATATATGGTCTCTGCAGACAAAGTTGACAATTCTGGCTATACTTTTGTTATTTTAATAATTTCTTTAATTTGAATTTATTTATTGATCACTCAGGTTATCTAATTTAACTATTTGTTGCTTGTGTTTTGAATATATGTTCTCCTGTACTTTAGGCATTTTGCACTTGTGACTTTGACTATTTCATTTTTTATTATTTTTATTTATTAGTACGATATATTGTGTTCTAATTCAATTCTGTAAATTAATTTGATTGTTGCGCTGTAGAGTTAAAGCTTGCAGGCAATTTAGCCGATTTAATTTGATTTGCTGACGTGAAATGCATAGGCTATTGATCTGCAGTGTGGCCTTTCTGCAGTTATTTATATAGGCCTATATATTTTTAGGCTTATTCATCCAAAATGTTATTAATTTTCTTCTATATCTTTTGTGTGGTGGTCTGTACATCATGGCTGTGTTTATCCACATTGCCTTTAATTGCAGTTTAAAAAAGATAAGACGAAACTGACAATGACTTGTATGTGATTCGACTATTTTTTTTTTTACTATAGGCAACCCGATTCGACTGTAAATCCGTAGTTGGGGACACCCCTTATTTTTAGATTTGTTCAGCTAAGTGTATGATGTGATTTTATTGAGATTTTTATGATGTGCCATTTCACACTGTATAACACGGCACATTTCTTCTTCCTCTCTTCAGGAAAGACTCACACCATGCTTGGCAGTCAAGAGCAGCCGGGGATCATTCCCAGAGCTGTGAGGGAGGTCTTCAATCTGGTTGGAGCTCAAGAAAAGGGGCAGGATGGTTGGGAATACTCAATTGGGATGTCTTACTTGGAGATCTACAATGAAAAGGTATTCTATTGTGGTGAGCATGCTTACCTTAAAATAGATGCACTTTTCAGTTTTCAATATTTTTATTATAATTACTATTATTTTTAATTTCTTAGATGTAAAATGTTTGGGGTCAGTAAATGTTTTTGAAGTGTATTTTATGCTCACCAAGCCTGCGTTTATTTAAATACAGTAAAAACTGTAATATTGAAAATAGCGGTTTTCTATTTTAATACATTTTAAAATGGAATTTTGTCCTGTGATTCAGCATTATTTCTCCAATCTTCAGTGTCACATGATTCTTCAGAAATCATTCTAATATGATTATTTTAATACGACTTTATTATTATCAGTGTTGAAAACGGTGCTGCTTAATATTTTTCAGGGCTGGATATTGACACAAATTTCATGATTCAAATTTGATTTCAAGTCACAAGTTTGCGATTCGATCAGATTCCGATTCATTTTTCTATTTTGGATATATATTAGGTACAGTACATGGCAAATTTTCTCAAAGGAAATAAATCTCTGTATGCTGTAAGTATACATGGGAGCCAGATGGTACTACATTACTATATTAATTTTCATTCAACAGTGCTACTGATCTGCCTGCATTGACACTATTATTTAAGAGCTGCTGTGCAGCCAATTTATGTACCAGTTATCAATGTAAAGCTGCTTTGACACAATCTGCGTTGTAAAAAGCGCTATATTAATAAAGGTGACTTGATTTAATATTGAAGGTTAAAATTAACTGATTTGTACTTAAATTACACTCAAGGATGTTTTTATAATAATCAAGTTATAATACTAACTTTACATTCACATAATTATATTTCTACTCCAATTAGTTTTTAGAAATATAAACGTTTAAATGGTATCCATTTATTCAAACGTATTAAATATTGAAGAACATTTAAATTATAATGAATATGTAATATGGTGTATATATTTAGCAAAATGCTGCACTAGTAGGGGTGTAACGGTACACGTATTTGTAACGAACCGTTTCGGTACAGGGCTTTCGGTACGGTGCACGTGTGTACCAAAGCATTACATTGCAACCAATATTCACCACCAATAACCGCAATAAGCTCTGCGTTTTGTTACTTTCGATAAGAAACAAAGTGTCATCCTTCAAATTCTGTCCACGAAATCATGAAGTTTAAACAGAAAATGCCGCTTTGATGTGGGGTGACAGATCACTGTACATGCGCCTCAGTTCAACCGGTAGCGCGAGCGCGGAGCGCATATGAAAGTGTTCATCTCTTCCTCCTTAATACTAGTTACAGAATAAACATGAAAGAACATCTGAAGGTATGTTGCAAGATTCAGTACAACTTACTGAAACGGTCATATCTCATGTAATCGCTCATTCAGTGTTTCAACGGTGGAAAGACATCAATGAAAGCATCCGTATTCAACAATGTCATGATGCATTTACCTCAGAAAAGCCATTCAGTGTTCACAGCTTGTTAGTTCGCTAGAGAAATTAACTCTTTCGCTTAATATATGCACTGTATTAGCCAATATATTCATTATTTTACTTAATCTTTTAGTGATATCCTGATTAGGCTATTTAATGTATGTTTAAATAGATCTGATGTTAAAATAACAGCCACTGTGTAGAAATGATTATATTTCAACAACGAATTGGAGTAAAAACATTTAGAAGTTAATGCAAAAACTGCCTTAGGTGCAGCTTACAGGTTTGCATACAATTTGTTATTTGAGTGTTGATTATTTTATCTAAAAATAAAAAGCAATTGAATTTAGGCTAATAGTTAGGGCTCCCTACATAGTGTACAGCATTAGCAGAGATCATTTTTTTTTATCCTTAAACTTTTAGTTTTAATTTAATTTAATATATTTAAAGACAAACACAATTTGTTCAGTAAACCTCTGTTTAATAATAAAAAAAAGGCAATTTTATGTTTAGTTTTCTCTCCACCTGCTGTACCGAAAACTGTACCGAACCGTGACTTCAAAACCGAGGTACGTACCAAACCGTGAGTTTTGTGTACCGTTACACCCCTATCCACTAGTTCACTTTTCTAGCTGAATGAGTTTATGGTCACTAAATATGGTTTTCCTGAGGTAAATGTGACGTTACGTGACATTACAAGCTGTTTTATTGACATCTTTCCACGGTTAAAACACTGATTAAGCGATTATATTAGACATAGGATTTCGGTAAGTTCTGCTCTATATAACATACCTTCAGATGTCATATTTATTTCATGCTGTAACTGGCATTAAACCGGAGAAGATGATCAGTTTGCTTGCTTTGCGCTGCCGCTTTTCTTGAACTCGAGCACTACAGCGAGCTTTCACGCCACATTAGTGCCAAAACGGTATTTATTTTTTTAGAAACTTCAAAAACGGCATTTAAATCTTTTGTAACTTTACTGAAAATATATTTAAACTTTACTGTCACTTTTGAACAATTTAATGCATCTTTGCTGAACAAAAGTGTTAATTTTTCAAAAAGGAAAAAAACAATTGTTATAAAATATCAAATGAATTAAAAAATACTTTTTTGCAAGACTTAACTTTTTTGTGTTTACATTTAAACCCCATTTCAGTGGGCAGCTGCTCTGGAATATTGATTAGTTTTGTGTCTGTAGGTGCTGGACCTGTTGTCCCCAGGTTCCCAGGACCTGCCCATCCGTGAAGACAAGGACAGAAACATCCTCATTCCTGGGCTAACGCACACACCCCTCTCATCCTTTTCCGACTTTGACACTCATTTCATTCCCGCGAGTCTAAACCGCACCACAGCCTCCACTAAACTCAACCAGCGCTCCAGCCGCAGTCACGCTATCCTCCTCATAAAGGTTTGAACATGCACAATTCTCTTCAATCTACTTCTCCATTAGCACTTAAGCAGGTCCTGGTCTCTGTGTGGTAGACCATGATTTGGTAGCTGGTGCTGAAATTAAATCTCTGCCTCAAACAAACCACTGACTTTACTGTGTCTGCTGGCTGTGTTTGGGAAAGAGAACACTTATGTTGGTATTACAAAACTGGAGCCCTATGATTTTTGCAATGCCGAAAACGCTGAACACTCTGTATTATACAGTAAATTCCCTTTGTATTCATGAATGTCGCAGAAGTTTGAATAAATCAAAAGTACGGGCTGTACACTTAAAGCATTAGTTCACTTTCAAATAAAATTACCTGATAATTTACTCACCCCCATATCATCAAAGATGTTCATTTCTCGAAAAGAAATTAAGGTTTTTGATGAAAACATTCCAGGATTATTCTCCTTATAGTGGACTTCAATGGACTCCAAACGGTTGAAGGTCAAAATTACAGTTTCAGTGCAGCTTTAAACGATACCAGACGAAGAATAAGTCTTATCTAGTGAAATGATCAGTCATTTTTGAAAAGAAAAAAATACAACTGTATATGCTTTATATAAACAGATGATCACCTTGCACATGTTTCTTCAGTCAGAGACTTTTTCATACTAAAAGTAAACCTGCTCTCTCGTCTGTCAGCGCGTTGTCAGTGTCCTTTTTGCTCTGCAATGTATTTTGAGAGAATATGATGTGTAGCATGAGATCACCATGGCTTGTCAGACATAGCAACAGTAACCGAGGGGAGCAGGTCTTTGCGAAAGGTCAGTTGTGAGTTATAAAGTCCAATTTTGAAGGAAGATGTTCAGTTTACATCTCGCAATTCTGACTGTTTCTCAGTTGGGAGTTTTATTTTTTGCATTTGTCATAACTCATAATTCTGAGAAAACATATATTGACATATATTCCTCTTGTAGAGTAGAATGTACTTTTTCAAAGTAATAACAATAATAATAGTTTATTAAAACAATCTTTTAAGGAATATCGTAATTTTTCTGTGTGCCAAAAAAAATGAATTTTTTTTTCATTTGATTACATTTAAGGAGATTAATTACATTGATACTTTTGTGCAGTCAATTGATTACCACTGTTTTTGATAATGAATTAATATTAAATCATAAAACACAGAATCCAGAAAAAAATAAAATGGACAAGATTTTTGGGGGGAAAAAAGATTTCATAGGCCACTGTTACTTAAATTTGAATATTATTATTAAATTAAGTTATTGTTAAAGTTACTATTAAAATGGAATGCAAATTAAAAAAAAAAAAAAAAACAATTTCATAGTGCTTTAATAAAGGTTACTGACCCTCTAAAAAAGACTAACAAGCCATATAAATGCATGCATTTGCTCTCAGGTAGTGAAGTCTCAGCGTGGGCCGCCCCACAGACAACAAACAGGAAAGCTGTATTTGGTTGATCTGGCTGGTTCAGAGGACAACCGACGAACAGGAAACCAGGGCATTCGTCTGAAAGAGAGTGGGGCTATCAACCTGTCCCTCTTCACCCTCAGTAAAGTGGTGGACGCTCTGAATGCAGGGGCCGGGGGCCGTGTGCCCTACAGGGACAGTAAACTCACCCGTCTGCTGCAGGACTCTCTGGGTGGTTCTGCCCATTCTGTCATGATCACCAACATCGCACCGGAGTACAAATACTACTTTGACACCTTCTCAGCCCTTAACTTTGCCGCCAAGTCTAAGCAGATTGTCAATCGACCCTTTGTCAGGGAAACAGTTGTGGCTCCAACGATTGGTGAGAAGTGCAGTTTTATTTTATTTTTTTTCTGGATGATGAGAATGTTTATTTGATAATTATAATGTGTCCCTTCTCTTGTAGTTCCTGGAAAGAGATCCAGAGAGGAACAGGAGGCTGGAGGTTCTGGTGAGCCCCAGAACAAGAGGTCTAAGGAGGGGAAGAAAGCTGAACAGTGCCAATCACTGCCCGGACATCCACATGGGTAAGAGAGCATGTGTTGCAACAGCTGAACTGGTTTATTGTACGAGCGCTTTAGCAGGTCTTGGCTTTGTGCAGTAGGCCATGATTTGGTAGCTGGTGCTCAAAGGAAGACTCTCCCTATAGCGAAAACCACAGGCTAAATGTGCCTCAGTGGACATTTATAGGGAGTACACATGTGCTTTATTTCTGTGTGATCTAAGTTGATCTTTCAGCCTTATGAGGATATTCAATGTTTCAGTCTCTATTTATTTGCTGTGAATAGCTTTCAAATGAATTTAATTTTGCCCTAAGGTTTCCCAGACTGGGGTTTGTGAGTTTGAAGTTAAAGGATTAGTTCACTTCAGAATTAAAATGTCCTGATAATTTACTCCCCCATGTTATTCAAGATTTTTGTCTGTCTTCAGTTGAAAAGAAATTTAAGGTTTTTGAGGAAAACATTTAAGTATTTTCTCCATATAGTGGACTTTGTCGGGTTGAAGGTCCCTTTGAAGCTGCACTGAAACTGCAATTTGGACCTTTAAGCCATTGTACCCTGTTGAAGTCCACTATATGGAGAAAAATCCTGGAATGTTTTCCTCAAAAACCTTAATTTCTTTTCGACTGAAGAAGGACATAAACATATTGGATGACATGGATAAATTATCAGAATTTTTATTCTGAAGTGAACTAATCCTTTAAAATGAAAATATATCATTTATCACCCTCATGTCGTTCCAAACCCGAAAGACTTTCATTCATCTTCGGAATGCAAATAAAGATCTTGTTAATGAAGCTTTCTGTCCCTCCATTGACAGCTACACAACTACCACGTTCAAGCCCCAGAAAGGTAGTAAAGACATCATTAAAGTAATCCATGTGAATCTAGTGGTATAACATCAATTTTATTGCGCGACACGAGTTTTGTTTGAGGGGGAAAAAAAACACAATTTACTGCTTTTTATTTACAAAATGATCTCCAATGCACGTTCACGCAACAATGTCTGCTTTTGCATCAACACAACACAACACAGCTTGTGCCATGGTGCTCGCGTGAACATGCGTTGGAGATTCGAGTCCCTGTAAAGTCATTGTTCTGAGTTTGTCACACTGCAGAAAAATCTTAACCACCCAGCCAAATTTGAATAATTAAAAAAAATCTGCAAGTAAATGAAAGTTATCAATCTCGAAAAAAATAGGCAGAGCTCTCTGCTCTCAAACGCTGGGGGCGTGTCCGCTGTCTGAGCTGAAACCACACCCATTCACGAGAGCTGCAGCCTCAACTGTCTGAGTCAAACATACTGATGCTGCATATAAAAAAAAATCATGTTGGAGGGTTGCAAATTTTAGTAGTTACTGTGGACTACCTACTAATTATAACATCAGCACACACGGCAACTTGCACTCATTGGTGGGCACGTACTGCCAACTGTTGAGTCGAAAAATGACGGCGCCGCGAGACGGGAGGATGAAGGCCGGGACAGGAGAGACTCTGTCCGGCTCCATATCATATCATCGGTTGTCAGTGGGGCGGGAGGGAGGCCGAGGTCTGTTCAGCCACATTCACCAAAAACAGTGGATTATCTGTGAATCCTAGCTATAGCTTAGATTCCGATATTTCCCGCCAGCGCCCTCGGGTCGGGCCCTTGATAAAGCACGTCACGTGTCATGCGCAACGTCTCGTCCACTCGCACTCGCAGTCTCGCGTGCGTGACGCAACACACCTGCTGTGCGGCTTAAGAGCAAAATGGAGCTTGAAGAAGCAAAGAAAAAAATTAAAACAGGAGAATTAACTTTGAGCAAGTTTGGAGGAAAATCTGAGGTATGGAAACATTTTAAACTAGTCGTGGGGAGTGACAACATATGTGTTGACTTTGTCTCGTGCATTAAATGCGGCACGCTGCTCGCCTATGACAGCAAAAAATGGGACTTCTGAATAAACAAACAACGCTGCAGTTTACATGCTTCTTCCTTGTCCTATTATTCATTAAGATAATAATTAATAAATGCATGCACAATTATGAACTTGATAAATGTTACAAATGTGCACAAACAAATGCCTTTCAACTTACATGTGCAAAATTCAGAATTAAATGAATGTGCTGCAATTTGTACGAAAAGAGTCTACGTGTTTTAGCCATTAACATTTAGTTTAAAGTTTAAGTTTTGTTTTGAAGAAAGATTTTCTTTAAAGTGAATTTCGTTTAGTATGAATTGTATCTTAATTTTAATACATTTTTCATCATCCAATTGCCTTGATTTAATGCATAAAAAGCAATATAGCAGACAATATAATAATGACAGGAGGCGCCGGCGCACGGCTGTCACACTTACACCATTTGAAACTCGTAACACACACTGTCACTGAATTTACAAATACAAATCTTGCTTGTTGCTCACACATATATTATGATGAAATAACAATATGTTGAAGTAACATTATTATTAATAATTCATCTTTAGGAATATTTGATTGAATGCTGAAGGTTGTGCTTGTTCAATTTAATAAAATTAAAACTTTTATGATAATTAAAATAATTGAATATTTAATATTGAGTGGCCAATTTATGCTCATTTATTAATAGTATAACTGCGCAGCTCCCCCCTGTAGCCTAAATAGCACACCAGCACCTGCGTTAAAAAAAAAATCTGGCGCCACCCCTGGTTATAACGGCCCACATATTAAAAATGGTAGGGTTTAAATCGGGCTCATAATTACAGTGGACGTGCCAGGCCGGGCTCTGTCACAACGGGCTCGGGTAGGGTCGGGCTTGATTTTGTTCGGCTCGATCTAAGCTCTAATCCCAACTGTCTGAAAGTTTGAACAAAGTTAGAACGATATCACTAGAGACTAAATTAATCCTCCCCTTCATATCATAGTTTTAGGACCTTTAAATAAGGAGACCGAGCTGTATTGTATATAACAATCATGTAATATGCATTTGCGTGACGAAGGCATTACTAAATGTGCAAAGTGCTGTATAACCGTGATGACACTCAAGATTGAGGGGCGGCGCCATGCTTGGTGCGTCATCGACATTTATATAGTGTTGGGGTGGGGCCATGTTCGGGGGCCCGAGTGCGTCATTGGACCCCCGTTTTAGCTCCACCCAAAAAATTCATAAAATTGAGGTTAAACCACTGGAGTCAAATGGATTACTTTGATGTTTTTACTACCTTTCTGGGGCTTGAAAGTGGCAGTTGAATAATTGTAATTTGCTTAAATTCTTTAAGTAAATATTTTGGGAATCACTACAGTGTGCCAGTAAAGTAGTTGGATGTGCTATAAGTTTAGATGTCTTTCAGTTCACCAGATTCATCAGTTCTGGAGAGGCTCCTGGCCCTAGAGAAGATGATGATGGGTTCAGCTGAGAGAGAGAGGCTCAACCTGCTCAAAACTGTGGCACAGTCCCGGAAAGAAATTCAGGTATCGTACACACTCTTTCAATGTTTGGCTCCGTTATGTGGTCAGAACAGCATTTCCATCTGAATTTCAATGCGTCAGAAGGAATAAGCATCAGTGAGAGACACATCGGCATAGTTAATCCTTCAAATTGGGCCAAATTGCAAATTAGGCTGGATTACTAATACCATCTGCAAACTGTACTAGCGTCCACAAGAACCGTAACCCAGTTTTCAAGTGATCATGGGTGCTCAGTTTGGAAAACCACATCAACTAAAACCTCTAATGTGTGACTCAAATATATGTTCTCTCTCCAAAGATGTTGAAGGAGAAACAGAAGGAGCTGGAAGACAAAGCAAATATGCTTAACAAACAGAGTGAAGCCACTGAGAAAGAATCCAAAGATGCACTTCTCTTTAAGACAGAACTGCCCCCATTGCACAGAAAACATTCTACAGCTGCCAAACCACGCAAACAGCAGGCCGTTGTCACACCGCTACAGGGTAAGATGTGGCTGACTTCATTCTTATATCCTCCTGGGACATCTTTATGCATGAGTACTACCCAGTATTGATTCCAAGATGTTTCATGACCCTTTAAAGATGTTTCCTCTCTTTGTTCATTTGTTCTGTTAGCATGCAGTATTTTCTATGATGCTGTGGTTGCTTCGCTCTTCAGGGCTCAAAGCGGTTCCGCTCTGTTCCCTCTCTCATCCTGCTACTGTCAGCTTTTGTGGTTCCGGATGAGCTATATTTTGCTATCTTAAGGCCTGATGTATTCACAGTGAAGTTTTTTTTTTTTTTTTTTTTTTTTTTTTTGTGAAATAGGTTTGCAGTAAAATAATAATGATAGTTAATATCCCAACGCCGCCCATGCTGATGAGCGGTGTTTAGATGAATATGTAAATACATGTTACATGTCGGGCTGTGTAAACTTTTTTTTTTTTTTTTTTTTTTTTGTTTTCTCTGATTAATTTGAATTTAATGTTTTGCCACAATTGTATTTTTAAATTGAGAAATTGCGGTTTTGAATAAAAATGTTAGCAAACGTTTTCCATTTAACAATATGGCAATGATGACCGTTAAGAGAAGAAAATTACCTGACCACATGATGGTCTCGTGTGATGCACTCTATGAACGTAGAACACATCGCTAGTCTTAAGCGGCTCTTCACACAGAATAAGTTGTTAAAAAAACTAAAAAATTAAACTCTAAACTTTTTTTTGAGCGCCGTGTTTTAAGAATGCAGTTTCATGCATTAAAAAAACCACGAGACGTGAGCGCAACCACCAAACGTGTTTCAAGAGTATGTTTACATAGAAAACGATGAGAAAACTACTGCTGTATGTTTGACATTTTATGTTTGTATAAGGGTGACAGGCTGAAAGGTGCTTTTATGATCTGTTTTTACAGAACATTTGCTGTTAATAGCTTTTACAATGTTTATAATGTATATTTATGCCATTTTATTCAATAGATTGCTTAAAAGCAAGCAGCTTTACAGTATCAAACATGAAAAAGTGTCAGGGTTGGGTTGACCTCTAAAACTGTCTACATTTTGGCTAAGAACTGTTTAGCATTTTTCTTTTTTATATTTCTGAGCATATAGGATATGTGTAAAGTAAATTTGTAAACATTAAAGAAATCGTAATTGTGAATTGGTGAATCGTTTTGAGAGAAATCAAGATTTTATTTTATTTGCCATGTCGCCCAATGCCATCACACCAGTTCATCCTTCAATTTCACTTGAAAGTATATTGGGAATTTTAATCTTGGAATTATAAATTGATATATTTAGGAACACATTTTAGACGGTTTCATAAATCAGGACCTATGTTTTAGTCTCCCAGGTGCAGCCGTTGCAGCAGTGTGCTGTGGTGGTTAAACCATCACAATTCTTGGATAAGAAGAAACGGGTCAAAAGTGAGGTCAGTGTGCAACACATTGTCCCTTGTGTGCATATTAAAATGTACAACAATAATTGACTGATATTTTAACACTGTAATTGAAAGATGCAGATCTGAATGCCAGTATTTATTGTACAAAGGCCACTTTTTCTATGTATTTTTAAAGTTATAAAGGGATAGATCATCCAAAAATGCTATCAAATAGTCTAAGAAGACTTGTATTAACCCAAAGGTTACACCTTGCATGTTCAAATCTTTTTTACTTTTTTTTTTTTTTTTTTTTTTTTTTTTTTACCAATTAAACTTTGGAGTTTTAGGCAATTTGATCTAATTTAGGTCTTATTTATGTGTAAATGTAACAACCATTTGTATAAGCAAATATACAAACCTTTCAGACTTCACCACAGTAATCTACATGGTGTTTGGGTCAGATTACTGCAATCTGGTGATCAAGAAAAATAACATGAGTTCACGTCTGATCAAAATTGTGCACAATTTTGTTGTAGCTGATGTTCAATGACTCCACCAGCTGCACAAGAATTTTTATACTTGATGTAGTCATAACTTTTTAATGGTTTCTACTAGTTTTATTTTTAAATATAAACTTTTAAATGGTGACTAATAACATGATGGGTTTATTTAAAAACATTAAATATTGTAGAACATGTTGAGTAAAGTTACAATAAATATGGAATAAAGTGCATATAGTTAGTAAAGTGCTCAACTTTAGAGTTTTCTAGCTGCCTGAGTTTATGAACATTGAATGTCTTATCTGAGGTCAATTTTTATATACGTGATGCATAGTTTACAAGCTATTGACGTCTACTGCTTGAGCGATTACATGTGACATGATACAGATTTTGATAAGTTGTACTGTATATTTCAACATGCCTTCTGATGTTCATTCATGTTTATTTCATGCTGTAACTAGTAGTTAAGAAGTGAGCTGAGCTGCGCTACAGCGATCTGTCACGCCACATTAAAAAGGCAAAACTGCAGTCCAGTCCACCCAGCACTATTACCTTCACATGATTTGTATTTTGTAAGGTGGGTGAGGGTAAGGAAAATGGAGGTGTGGATCCACCCTCTGCTCAAGACATCAACTGGGAGTCCCATTTGGATTCAGCGTTACTGGAGCAGTCCAGGAAGAAAATCCTGCAGACACTGAACTCTGGCTCTCTGAAGGAGCTCAAGAGCCTGCAGCTGATCGGAGACAAGAAAGCCAAACTGATCATGGGCTGGAGAGAGATTCATGGGGATTTCACAGAGGTATAGTGCTGACTGATGCTGAGAAACACCACCTGTAGAGATTAAATCTTCACCTGTGAGGACATAGAGATTCATAGAGATGCAATGATTTTATTTTTTCTTCATTTTCCTTGTCTGTAGGTGGAAGACCTGAAGAAAATTGAAGGCATTACAGCTAAGCGCTTCTCCTCTTTTATAAAGGTATTTGGTTTGCATCAGTAATGTCTGCTATGGATTAGGGCTGGGAATTGATGCTAATTTCACATTTCAATTTGATTGATTGATACTTGGCAATATCAATTCAACATATTCATTTGGATGTATATCTGGTACAGGATGTCAGTTTTTCTTAAGGAAATAATACTACTAAATCAAACTAGTTTACGTGAGTTTTATTCAAATATTTGTTCCATTTTTACTTTTCAATATGCTATTCAATATCTGTATGTAATATTGAGAAATGGATGTTTTCAACCCAGCCCTACTGTGGATTTTTAATGTCTGGAGGGAAGCACAATTGAATGTGATTTAGGAAATTTCCTTTGAGTCATGCACTCTCTTCTTCTCCTCATAGGCAAATATTCTCAGCAGTATGGGAAAGTGAAGCATTTGAGCCACGGTGTCTGAAGAGGAGCGTTTAAACACCTGTGCTTGTGTTTTTAAACATTTTATGCATGTAACATTTGTGTACATTTTTTTTTTTTTTTTTTTTTTTTTTTTTTTCTCCAAGCTTGTGTACTTGACTGCTATTTTCCATGTTTTCTATTTTTTTCCTGCATTTCCTGATTTTTCCTTTTAGTATTTAACTTTTCTTTGTTTTAATGAATTTTTCATATGGCACTAAATAAATGCCAACATCAAAGAAGCTCAGTGAGTTTATTTCTCATGACAAATGGCTGTAATATCTGAAATGATTCACTTTGTGAACCACTATATTATTGGGATTCTCAAACATCCTTTAACAGTGCTATAGTTTTAAGATCAGCATGAGATTCTCCCAACATTGACCAGTATAATATTAAAGGTGCCGTCTTTTTAAAAGATGTATTACAAATCTAAGGTGTCCCCTGAATGTCTGAAGTTTCAGCTCAAAATACCCCATAAATTTTTATTATTATTATTATTATTATTTTTTAACTGCCTGTTTTGGGGCATCATTAAATATGAGCCGATTTAGGCTGCGGCCCCTTTAAATGCTCACACTCCCCACCCACGGAGCTCGCGCTTGCCTTAAACAGCATAAACAAAGTGTTCGTCATGCAGCAATCGCGTAATCTAATCGCGTAAGTATGGTATTTATTTGGATGTTTACATTTGATTCTGAATGAGTTTGAGGCTATGCTCCGTGGCTAACGGCTAATGCTACACTGTTGGAGAGATTTATAAAGAATGAAGTTGTTTATGAATTATACAGATTGCAAGTGTTAAAAAATGAAAATAACGACGGCTCTGGTCTCTGTGAATACAGTAAGAAATGATGGTAACTTTAACCACATTTAACAGTACATTAGCAACATGCTAACGAAACATTTAGAAAGACAATTTACAAATATCACTAAAAATATCATGGGTCATGTCAGTTATTATTGCTCCATCTGCCATTTTCCGCTGTTGTTCTTGCTTGCTTACCTAGTCTGATGATTCAGCTGTGCACATCCCGACGTGTATTGGGCTGGCATATGCAAATATTGGGGGCGTATACCCCGACTGTTACGTAACAGTCAGTGTTATGTTGAGATTCTCCTGTTCTTCGGAGGTCTTTTAAACAAATGAGATTTATATAAGGAGGAGGAAACAATGGAGTTTGAGACTCACTGTATGTCTTTTCCATGTACTGAGATCTTGTTATTTAACTATGCTAAGATAAATTCAATTTTTAATTCTAGGGCACCTTTAACAAATTTGCAGAGGCTTCACGCCCATTCGAGCTTAGACTATTTTTAATCCAAATGGACTTTGAATGCAACTTCCAAAAGATGTAAAATGTTTTTAGTTTTGATAAATCACCCTTTGCTGGAAGTTTGATTGACAGGTGATCTGACCAATCATAAAGCCGAATCCACCATTTTGTCCAACAAACAAACCAAACAGGAGAGTTCGTAGATTAACCTTGGTGGACTTGAACTGTCTTTCTGTGGTTGAAACGGCATACCTTGTGATGTTCATTCAAAGGTCAAATATGCTCCAAAATTATAAAATGTAATTTAGCCCATGTGCCAAGGAGTTTTTGCGTACAGCTGGTTGGGGGAATATGTCCAAAATGTTACAAAATATTGTCAACACAACCAAAGGGTTTTAGTATTAATATAAGTATTATATATCGATTTGAATGTCAACATTATGTGAAAATGACTTGGCCGAACACAAAATGCGCTTCCAAAAGCAGAGAGAAAGTGCAGTTTGGCCTTACGGTGTCCAGTTTGGATGGTTTAAATTAATCTGGTTCTATAAAGAATATGTGGAACATTGAATCAGTGCATAATAATATTCTGAAATAGAAGTATAAAGGCTTTAATGAATTAGTTCATAATTCAAAAATATTACAGTAAAAGCTGAAATAAAGCTTTATTTTAAATGTTATTTTGATCTGGGGTTTTTTTCCCTCCATGAAATATAGTGTTCAACTGCAGAGTCTCCAGAAGTGGTTAATCCTAATTTTGGGCAATATATTGTCTTATAACTTACACCTATGAAACATATTTCTGTAAAAAGTGACTGTCAAACTGGTTTGGTGTTTTGTGTAATTATATTCATACATTTTTAAGATTAGATTTACATGGCCACATACTTTTTAAGGATTCTGTATCCTTGACTTGTCATTCAGTATTTGCATTTTGCGAATGTAAATGCGTTGTTGGTGAGTGGATGTGTCTGCACATATCTGCCTGCAGCAGCAGCTGCTGAGGGCCTGCAGTCAACACTGCTTATTTATTACTCAGACTCGCAATCCTTTAACCAGCTTGACATCCTTGCGGCAGACCAGACCGGCCAATCGCAGAACCGCATGATATAAGACCAGTGCGCAGCTACACTTTCATGTTTCCAGTGTAATGTTTGTAACCCTTTTTAACAAGAAGAAAAGAAAACTGACTGCTTCACCCACATATTAAACGAATTTACAAAGGGTCAATTATTTCAAGTAAAATCTTTCACTAATCTATTTTTGGAAACTTGCTTTTCAGGGTTACATTTCAGACTACAGTGTTCATTTTATGTATTTATAAATCACTGAGTTATATAAATTAACTGCATAATGTTCATATTTTGTGGAACTGCTTATGTTGATCACTGTAAAAAGTACAATTTACAGTATTTGGTGACAACATTTCAGGGATTACAAGATGGATTCTGGATTTTACCATTCATAACTGTATATCTTTAACTGATATAATATTGGTATACCAAAATACTTAAAGGGTTAGTTCACCCAAAAATGAAAATCATGTCATTAATGACTCACCCTCATATCGTTCCAAACCCGTAAGACCTCCGTTCATCTTGGGAACACAATATTTAAGATATTTTAGATTTAGTCCGAGAGCTTTCTGTCCCTCCATTGTAAGTGTATGTACGGTATACTGTCCATGTCCAGAAAGGTAATAAAAACATCATCAAAGTAGTCCATGTGACATCAGTGGGTTAGTTAGAAGTTTCTGAAGCATCGAAAATACATTTTGGTCCAAAAATAACAAAAACTACGACTTTATTCAGCATTGTCTTCTCTTCCAGGTCTGTTGTATATCCGCTTTCACTCCACAGTGATGCTTCTTCTTTCCTGTTTTACGGCGGTTGGCATCCAACTTATTACTGTCCGGAGCAGAAGGGGGCGGTAATGCACCAATAAGCTGGATGCAAACCGCCGTAAAACAGGAAAGAAGCAGCAGCATCACTGTGGAGTGAAAGCGGATATATACAACAGACCCGGAAGAGAAGACAATGCTGAATAAAGTCGTAGTTTTTGTTATTTTTGGACCAAAATGTATTTTCGATGCTTCAGAAACTTCTAACTAACCCACTGATGTCACATGGACTACTTTGATGATGTTTTTATTACCTTTCTGGACATGGACAGTATACCGTACATACATTTTCAATGGAGGGACAGAAAGCTCTCGGACTAAATCTAAAATATCTTAAACTTCCGAAGATGAACGGAGGTCTTATGGGTTTGGAACGACATGAGGGTGAGTCATTAATGACATAATTTTCATTTTTGGGAGAACTAACCCTTTAAATCTGCATAAACTGTAAAATTCTTGGAATATTTCAGATCCAAAAGATTTTTACAGTATTTCACAGTAGTTACAAATATTGTGAAATATATTTACCCTGGCAATAACTTATATTGTAAAATATTGATGTTTTAAAATATATGACTATACATGCATATACATTTAGATATATATTACTATACATTTACATACAAGAAAAAAACAAGTACAGTAAAATATGGTGCAGAGAACATAAAGGATTACATGTATTTTAGTTCAGAAATGTGTTACAAGTTCTTCAAATCTTCAAGGAGCCAGTTTACACTATAAATTAATAAAAAAAAAATTGCTAAACTTTAAACTAAAACTAAAGTTTTTTGTATTTTTCAGTTGCAAAGAACAATTTTAACAGTATTTCACAGTACAGTTAAGTATATTGTTAAATATATTTAACAATATACTTCCCTATTCAACCTATGGAACGAACGTGGCGCCAGTTTTCGTTTTTTTCCGTTGAATAGGGAAGGCGACATACGGCGTAAGGGTTTTGTAGAATACGGAAAGCGGAAGCACGTGCAAGGCGACAATTTGTGTTTATAAAGTATATCAGTTGTATTTTTTCTTGCGTTAGCAAGATAAGACTCTTATTCCTCGTCTAGTATCATTTAAAGCCCTTTGAATAGGGCTGCACGATATATCGCATGCGATTGTCACGCACATTTCATCAGTAAAGCCGGTTCCCTGATTACCGCTAAATCGCCATCACCTGCTTTCAAATGCAGCGGCATTTAATAGACAGAGCCGTAGATCACTGAAAACCCACGCAATATCGCGTTCATATCGCAGATGAATCGCCTTCGATAATGAACGCGATATTGCGTGGCTTGTCAGTGAACTACGGCTCTGTCTATTAAATGCCGCTCCATTTGAAAGCAGGTGATGGAGATTTAACGGTAATCAGGGAACCGGCTTTAGTGACGAAATGCGCGTGACAATCTCATGCGATATATCGCCCAGCCCTAACTGAAACTGTCATTTTGACCTTCAACCGTTTGGTGCCCATTGAAGTAATCACTATAAGGAGAATAATCCTGGAATGTTTTCATAAAAAAAACTTAATTTCTTTTCGACTGAAGAAAGAAAGACATGAACATCTTGGATGACATGGGGGTGAGTAAATTAATAGGAAATTTTTATTTAAAAGTGGATTAATCCTTTAAGGTTGAACCACTGTAGTCACGTTGTCATTTTAACAATGTCTTTACTACTTTTCTGGACCTTGAATGTGGTAGCCTAAAACATTGCTTTCTATGGGGGATAAATAAAACAAAAAACCTTTTGGATTTCATCAAAAATATCTTAATTTTTGTTCTGAAGATGAACAAAGGTTTTACGGGTTTGGAACGACATGAGGGTGAGTACTTTTTTTTTTTTTTGCAGTGTATTTCTTTTTGGGGTTATGGTTTACGTTGCAATGTTCATGAATCTTTGTTTTACATTAGTACTGCCTACTAATGAACTGCGAAGCCTATTTATCTCGTGGAAATTCGTGTTAATTGTAGCATGTAGCGAGGGCACTCTAATAAAACCTATGATTATGCGACTTTAGCCTATAATCAGCCTGCATAATAAGTGTCACTGTCACTCATCCACTAGTCCCCCCCATCCCAGGGTTTTCCAGTGCGCGCAGTTCATGTAGTTTACTCATTTCATGCCGTTTTACTCTCCTCCCGTTTCCTCCTCCCGTCCAGTGAGTGTGAGCCTGCAGACCTGAGCGCATCCCCGCCGAGACGACACCACCGCGGCACTTCACGCGCTGTTTTTCTTTTAATGTGCAGAACGAGCTTTAAATTCCACATTGGAATATCGAATTGTGATTAGAATCGCGCTCGCGAGTGTTTATGCAGATGGACTAACCGCGTACGTGCGACTCCAATCGCACACTGGCTTGAACCGCGCGGTGTGAGGTAGGTGTTTATTTATGCTATATATGTTTGTTATGTGTACAAATCAACGTTTGTATGCTTTTTCATTTTCTGTAGGGCACACAGAAAACAAATTAATTAAAAAACAAAGGGTTTCCCCAACCTGGATAGGTAAATTGTTCCTGTGTTATTGGATGGATGAGGACAAAGAAGAGCTTTCTAATGTTTAATACATTGTCCATCGTTATTTATTCATCTTTATATTCGTCATTGTAGCGTGTATATGAACTGTGGACTCAATTATATTAACACTCTTGTTTTTTTTTTTTTGTTTTTTTTTACACTCTCTTTCCCTTTCTCTCTCTCTATCCCTCCATATGTCTTCTATTTTCCCCACGGCTTTGTCTATTTGCCCTCATGTTCTCCGCGCATGTGTTCTTCAGAGCATCCAGTGATTATTTTCACTAACACCATATGTTCCCACAGTATTTACTGTGAATTTTTACAATTTCATGACCTACATTTCTAGGTTAAGGGGTTAAAATGAGATAAACAAGCATGCGTGTTGATTAAAATGAACTATTAACTAAACACTATGACTGAGAGAATAAGGAAAACTATATTTTAACAAAGCAAACCAGGCGTTTTTGTGAGGAAAAAATAGCACTCGGATGCTGGATTCTGAAGGATGTGATTTGAAGTCAGATGATGTGTGTGTTGATGACACCATGTGCCGGAGTGTGAGTTTGCATCTCATCATGCTTTTCCGTGCTGATGTTAATGGGATTCGTCACATAAATCTTGTTTCTCACCATTTTTCTCTGGTTTTAGCCACACCATCTGAACATCAGCTCAACACTGGCCACCTTTGCAACCTCAGTTGTCTCTATGGAAACAGAGTACCATCAGGCGTCATTGGGTTCTCTGGTTTGTACCCAAGACGAGGAGGCGATGAGCTGCCAGATCCCGGGCCCTGTTACATATCAGCCGGGGACCACCGGAGCGGGATCGGACTCCTTCCCATGTCTGCGCCCGCTCTCTCTCCCCCAGCAGTCCAATGAAGAGGCACGATGCTCTGGAGAGGTCATTGTTATGGTCAAGGACAAAGCAGAGAGTGGTAATTCATCATTTCATCAATAATATGTCGTTTTGGGAGGGTTTTGTGAAGGAGGGGGGATAAGAATAATTGATATGAAAGCATCTGCCTTGTCTCCAGGAAGAACACATTGGGGACTTTCAGGTCTTGCTATGCCAATCACACTACAGTGATTTGCATACAGCAATCAGTATAATGACTTTAAAAATGGCGTGTAATTAAACAGGCGAACAACTGAGATGATGTGAGTGTTTTCTGAGCTCAAAAACTGCAGGTACAAAAAGGCTAGAAAAAAAGAGGGAAAATGAGAACTACAAAAAAATTTTTTTAAATCCCAATTGAAATTAACATTTGTTTTCTAATCATATATATTCTTTCTATGATACCATAACATAAAAAATAAACATATGACATGTTGTCAGTTTATGTCACGGACTTTAACTGAATGTCTGTTACATATAAAGCCAAATCTGTGTTATTTTACTATTATATACTATAGCATTTATTCATATTTTAATTAGCATTTATTTTAATAATTTCAGTCTCATTTTCAGATCTATAGTCTCAAATATTGGCCTACTTTAAAATCAAACTATCATAGCAGTGTAATTTTAATGACCTCATCGATCGACATGATGCCGGTGAATTGCAGAGCTGAAGCAAACATATCCACATCGCTATGATCAGATGCTTTCTTAACTGCTGTTTTCTCACCGCTGTCATTTTTTGTTATGTGTTTATTTCGTTATTGAGAGAAAAGCGTGCAGCACTAGGGCTGGGCGATATATCGCATGCGATTGTCACACGCATTTTGTCAGTAAAGCCGGTTCCCTGATTACCGCTAAATCGTCATCACCTGCTTTCAAATGGAGCGGCATTTAATAGACAGAGCCGTAGATCACTGACAAGCCACGCAATATCGCGTTCATATCGCAGATGAATCGCCTTCGATAATGATATATCCCCCAGTCCTATGCAGCTTATATTTACATATAGTTAAAAGTATATCTCTGCGCCGTGATTATATTGGGGCCTTGAATCACGTTCAGTCTCTTGTACGTGTTACGTGAGCATGAGCAGTAAGCTGCTGACTGCAGTTCACTTAACAGCCACCGGTGTCGCTAATAACATGGTTTTCTGAATTATAAAGGCCCTTTAAAGGGTTAGTTCACCCAAAAATGAAAATTATCCCATGGTGCCAGAAGCCTTCTGAAGTGAAGCGATGAGTTTTTGTTAGAAAAATATCCATATTTAAAACTTTAAAACTAAAATAACTAGTTTCCGGCAGACAGCAAGTCGACTTGCACCACAAGAGTCATTTCTGAGGCGATGTATCTTCTGAATCTTGTTTTAGACTTCTAATTTGTGACCGGTGTTTTGTTTTGCTCTCTCCTCTGCACTTCCGCGTTCGCCATGCGTCGTGACAGGAGTCACTCTTTCGCCGTAACTCGACTTGCGTATGGCCGTTTGCCAGAAGCTAGTTTTATAGTTTAAAATATGGATATTTTTCTTACAAAAACCCATCGATTTACTTCAGAAGGCCTTTATTAACCCCCTGGAGCCGTATGGATTATATTTATGATGGATGAATGGATGGAAATACAACGCTCCATTCACTACCATTATAAAGCATGGACATTTATATTATATTTTTATTATATGTTTCTGTTTAGCTTTTTAATTTTGGTAAATTGGACTTCAATTTCAACATAATTTATTTCAGTTAGATGCTAAGGCAATATTTCTAAGTTTTTCAAATTTACATTTTTCTTTTTTTTTATCAACAAAAATGATTATTTTATTACTCTTAGTTAACAATAAGAACACTGAACCAGATCATTTTCAAAAAGTAGCCCAGAGTTGTTGGGGTGTGTTTTCTTCACATTCAGTGTTTTTTGAGCTGACTAGTTGTTTGTTTTTAAATCGAAAACCATTTAATTAACTACGCATTGACAAAAACTCAATTCTAAGACAGCTAATAAAGATATCTGACAGCTACAGGTCACTACAGTGGCACTAAAACCATAAATAGACAGGCCTAGAATAGAATATTAAGTTACGCAACCTATCAAAAAGAGCAATTACACTACAGGCGTACTTTCTGTCCCCACTCCCCACATTTTAAATCTGGGGCATTTTTATTTATTATTTATTTTTGTAATCATATGTGCTCTAAACCCTGGTTTCTGATCCTGGTTATACAGGAGAAATATATGATGCATAATTTTAGGATTTAATAAGCAAATAGCTTTTAAAAAGCAAAAATAAAAGCTAAAAGTGAAAATGATTAATTCAGAGCACACTTCCCAGCGGCTCTGTTAGAGGAATAGTTTGCTGCGCTGTAAATCCGATCATTGTAAATAATGCACAATCTCTTCTGAGTGGCATTTCTTTGTTGACAGAACGATCGAGGCCGAGAGCTGGCAGTGGTCAAGCACAGCTCATCTCCACTGTTTTGATGTTTATTGTGGCCTGGTGATGCCCTGATGAGTTCATTTGAGGTTAAGACCGACATGGCAATTTTTTTTTATTTCCCTTCTTTTAACAGTCGCTGAGCCTATCGTAAATACACTTAATTAAATTAAAGTTGTGCATCCTAATTAAAACTGCCAACGGGGCTTCCTGGCAGGAGGGGCTGAAAGGCATGACAGAGATTAGTGAATTAATTGCATTGGTGGCCATTTAATTAAAGTTGTTTTCAAGAGCACGGCATCCTGGGTTTCTATCATCATCACATTTGGAGGAAAACATGGTGAGGCAAATAATAATGATAACTGACAGTTACAAAAAAAGAGAATGATGGTCTATCTTAGTGATCGTTTGAATGAATGTGCACGCATTATATAAAAAGATTGTCCTGTTATACACTACCAATCAAAAGTTGAAGTTTGATTAATTATTATTAGTGCTCTATGATTATTAATAATGGTTCTTATTATTAACAATGTTAAAAAACAATGTTTGCTGTTAAATGTTTTTGTGCAATCCATGCAACATTTTGTTTCAGGATTCTTTGATGAATAGAAAGTTCAAAAGAACAGCATTTATTTGAAATGGAAATCTTTTGTAACATTATAAATGTATTTAATGTCACTTTTGTTAATTTTAATGCATACTTGCTGAATATTAGCATTACTTGGAATGGTAGTAGATCATGGTTTCCACAAAAAAAATATTAAGCAGTACTACTGTTTTCAACACTGATAATAATCAGGAATGTTTCTTAAACAGCAAATCAGCATAATAGAATTATTTCTGAGAGATCATGTGACACTGAAGACTGGAGTAATGATGCTGAAAATTCAGCTTTGATCACAGGAATAAATTACATTTTATATTACATTTAAATAGAAAATAGTCCTTTTAAATTGTAATAATATTTCACAAAATTGCTGTTTTTACTGTATTTCTAATCAAATAAATGCAGGCTTGGTGAGCAGAAGAGACATATTTCAAAAAATATTTTTGACCAATATGTATTCTCTAAAATGGATCGATTAGTTCCTTTGTATCATCATGGGATCAAGTAACAAAATTACCAGTTTTAGTATTTTTGCTTTCTTACACCGCTCCTCTTTCTTTTGGCAGTTGATGGGATTTGTTCTTCCCCAAACGATGCCTTTGCATCCAAACCAATTCTCTCCTCTCCTCCTCGCCGGCATCATTCTCTTCCTCATTCGCACCATCCACATGTGGGCCGCACCCGGATGGGCAGCCGCTCCAGTTCCATCGCCTACACAGCGTTCTCCCCGCGGCCCTCTATTTCACGCCATTCTAGTATCGCCACCAACCCCCCTATGGACCGCTCCAAACCCAAAGACTACCTCATCCTCGCTGTCATCGCTTGCTTCTGCCCTGTCTGGCCAATCAACATTGTGGGATTTGTTTACTCCATCATGGTATGTAGAACTGGAGCCTTTTGGTTAATCCTGCAGGATGTCATTTGTGTCCCTCATATACTTAATTTTAACAATGAATAATGAATAACTAATGAATAACTTTTTTTTATTTTTTTAACAAATATTTATAAAAAAGTAAACATTTTTAAATAAATAGTTATTAATATTAACATTTCCCTAAACATCAAGAAAAAATCCAATTTATTTTATTTTATTATTTTATTTTATTTATTTTCAGGTCTTTCCCCAGCCATATGTTTCCAAAGTCTCCTTATTTATTAGCAAATATACACATTTTAGTAATAATAAAAAAATACAGTATATGGAGTTGCTAGCATTTTGTCTTTATTCATTTTTAGGTTTCAGTAGCTGTGTATCAACCCTGTTACCATCATATTTTCCATTTAAAAGTTTGAACTATTCCATAAATAAATTAAAAATATATATATTATGGCGTCAGCATGCTTTCAAGTCACTATATTTAATGTTTTGTTCCATTTTTCAGTTTGGAGAAATCTTAAAATTTCAACCCTGTTATAATGATTTTGTATAGTAAACAACTGACAATTGGAGTATTATTTAAGTATTATTATTGTTATTGGATATTTACTGAAATATCATTTTGTAAAACTTGATCACAAGACTTGTAATGTCAATCCAGTTACCGTCAACCCTGTTACTTTTCTTGAGGAATAATTATATTCTAATATATATTCAGTTTTAATAATTTAGTTTGAGATGGTATTGACATTTAAACACATTATATGTCCAATAGAAATCTAATCTTGCAAGACTTTATCTAAAAATTACTTTATCAAAAAGGTAAAGGCACCCGCTTCATTACATGATCCCTTTAATAATACCAAATGGAGATGCAAAATGATTATTCTTCCCTCGGTATACCAGACTGAATTTTTCATTGCGTGCTTGTTGAATATGTGAGATGATTCAGACTTTAATGGAACCTCAGATCTCACTGTCATGTTCTCTTAGTCCCGGAACAGTCTGGAGCAGGGGAACGTAGACGGAGCGAGACGCTTGGGTCGCGTGGCGAAGCTGCTTTCTGTGGTCTCACTGGTGGGAGGAGCGCTCATCATTGTAGCATGCGCCGTGAATCTGTCAAGTAAGTGATCTCTAACCTCTTCACTCATGCCTCGTGGGACTGTATCCACTTCATAGTCACGCACACTCACTCAACATGAAATAAGCTCTTCAGTGCTGGAAATACATGCATTCTATCTCAGAACGGATTACTCTATTCATAGGACATTTTAGTAGGTCAAAAACCAGAGAATCCTTTGTGGCTGGAGATTTTTTTCTTGTTGTTCTTTTGAAGTGTTTAAATACTTCCACTTTTTCCCAGTGGACATTTACCTTTATGCTTTAATGTTGGGAAAATTTCTACAAAGCTGTAGGTGATTACAAGACTTTTACAGTTAACACTGATTATTTGAAATCACTTGAATAATGAATGATATTAGGTAGACAATAGGTAGATGTAAAGTCACTGTTGCAAACACTGATGGAAACAAACAGAATCCAATCTAATCTCTCCCTCATATTTAACGTCAGTGAAACAGCACTCGACACAACCCATTTTCTTCCACTATGATGTATTTCAGAGTGAACAGGATATTCAGTTAAAAATATAGGACAGGGCTGGGCTCAATACAATGAGAATTGATTGGATTTTGAAGAGTGAAAAGACAAGAAAAGACATAGAAAAGACAAATGACGTCAATGAAAAGTAACAAAGAAAGCTCAGGTGATTTTTTTTTTAATTATATTTTAGTTTTATATATATATATATATATGTGTGTGTAATATATATGTAATTAAATACAGTGCTCAGTGTAAATACACCTTCTTTGAAAAGTAACATTTTAAACAATATCTCAATGAACACAAAAACTATTTCCAAAATGTTGACAAGACTAAGTTTAGTATAACATCTGTTTAACGTATAACATGAAAGAAAGGTTAATTATATAACTTAGAGAACAAAATTTTTAGTTTTACTCACATTAGGGTGATGCAAAAATGAGTTCACCCCACAACAAAAACTGCTACATCTAGTACTTTGTATGGCCTCCATGATCTTTAATGACAGCACCAAGTCTTCTAGGCATGGAATGAACAAGTTGGCAAAATTTTGCAGCATCTATCTTTTTCAATTCTTCAAGAATGACCTCTTTTAGAGACTGGATGCTGGATGGAGAGTGAAGCTCAACTTGTCTCTTCAGAATTCCCCATAGGTGTTCGATTGGGTTCAGATCAGGAGCCACTGGATCACTTTCACCCTGTTCTTCTTCAGAAATCCAACAGTGGGTTTAGACGTGTGTTTAGGATCATTGTCATGTTGGAAAAGTGCACGACGACCAAGGGCACGGAGTGATGGTAGTATCATCTCTTTCAGTATAGAGCAGTACATCTGTGAATTCATGATGCTATCAATGAAATGCAGCTCCCCGACACCAGCAGCACTCGTGCAGCTACACATAAGGACACTGACACCACCAGGTTTCACTGTATAGGCACCATGCTTTTTTCTTTGTATTCCTCACCTTTGCGACGCCATACAGTTTTGAAGCCATCAGTTCCAAAAACATTTATCTTGGTCTCATCACTCCAGAGTATAGAGCCCAGTAGTCTTCATCTTTGTCAGCATGGGCTCTGGCAAACTATAGGTGGGCTTTTTTTTGTGCCTGGGCTTTAGGAAAGGCTTCTTTCGTGGACGGCACCCAAGCATGCCATTCCTCTACAGTGTACGCCGTATTGTGTCACGGGAAATAGTCACGCCAGTTTGACTTTCTAATTCTTTAGATAACTGCAGTGAACTTGCATGCCGATTTTCTTCAACTCTTCTCATCAGAAGACGCTCCTTTTAACTTCCGTGGATGACCTGGATGCCTCGGTGAGATGGTTGCACTTTTGCTACAGTATTCTGACTGATAAGTAAAGCTTTGCTGATCTTCTTGTAGCTTCACCTTTCTGGTGTAAAAAAATATTTTCTTTCTCAGGTCTTGTGACATTTCTCTTCCATGTGGTGCCATTGCTGACAGCATGAAATGGGAAGGGGTTTTAACTGTCTGCTGGACACCTGTGTAATGAATAATTAGACTCACCTGTGGTTGAATTCTTGTTAAATTAGACATTTGTAGTCTAAAATTTAGCTTTGCTCCAGAGACTTTCAGTGGGGTGAACTCATTTTTGCATCACCCTAATTTGAGTAAAACTGAAAATGTTGTTCTCTAAGTTACATTATCAACCTTTCTTTCATGTTATAAGTTAAACAGATGTTATATAAAACTTAGTCTTGTCAACATTTTAGAAATAGTTTTTGTGTTCAATGAGATATTGTTTAAAATGTTACATTTCAAAGGGGGTGTACTCATTTACGCTGAGCGCTGAGCATATTTAACATAAAAGTTGTTCCTCTGAACTTTCTATTCATCAAAGCATCCAGGCAAAAATATATTTACACAAAAATATGAAGCAGCACAACTGTCAATATTGATAATATTAAGAATTGCTTGTTGAGCAGCAAATCAGCATATTAGAATGATTTCTGAAGGATCATGTGACACTGAAGACTGGAGTGATGATGCTGAAAATTCAGCTTTGATCACAGGAATAAATTACATTTTAAAATATATTAAAATAGAAAACACATATTTTAAATTGCAATTGCAATTTTGCTGCATTTTTTATCAAATAACATTGCAACATTGGTGAACATTAATGACTTCTTTCAAAAACATTAAAAGATAACATTTGTACTGTATAAATTTTTAGTGAAGGAAAAGCTTTAAAAATCCTTTAATACTCTTTATAAAGCATGCATGCACTTTCAGAGTGAGTAGAGCTGGAGTCTAGACAAAAAAAAAAGCTCAGAAGAGATGAGATAATCAGAGTGCAGTGTAATGATTTGTGTTGTTTTTTTATATATATATTAAAATTAATAACATGATTTATTTTGTGATTTTCAGTTAATATAAAATCCTGAGTGCGGTGAGCGTGCCTGGAATTCAGCTTCGCATCAGACCACTGACCCGAACACCACGGCCCATTTGTCTCGCCCCACTGCTGCTGTGACGGCAATCTTATCTCAGAGAGCAATCGATTATCAAATGCCTTTGCTCCCTGAAAGAACCCTTGGTAATCTGCACCAACATGCCACCCTTCAAACAGACGGAGCGGGATACTTCCACTGAAGTCTCACACGTAACTGAGATTAGTTCCTTGGCACTTGCTCAGAGGTTGCTGGAGCACTTCATGGGTAACAGCTCTCTCACCTTAACATGAACAAATACGGCTCACATTCTGTAAAGACTGGCTCTACCACTCACACGCTGTCATAGAGGAGAATTGCTGGTGAAACAAAAGTATTTTTCCTTCTCCAGAAGCAGAAAACAAGCCAAATCAATATACAGACGTGGGTTTGTCTGATTATTCCCTTC